>NW_005871135.1:2251747-2271212 GCF_000147115.1 Myotis lucifugus
GCTGCAATTTTACCTGAATTCCACGATCAGAGTGACTTCTTTTTAGATTTCTAAGAAAATCTCTCACTCTAGGAGTAACCATAAATGTTACTTGCTCAGCCTCTCCCTCTTTCGAAGCTCCTTTCCAGAGCTAACCAGAGATGCCTGCAATGCCACTTTGCATAGCAAAGAGAACAAGAGCAGACACTGCAGGCAGACAGGCCTGGTATGGGCTCAAACAGTGGAGCAGGGCCCCTATCTATGCTGGCAAGTCATGCCAACTCTTTTAACCTCGGTTCCCACATCAGTCAGAATGGTAGCTCTCCCACAGCATCTGCTTTTTTGAGCCTTCGATGACATGATTAATGTAAATCATTAACACAGTGTCTGCCATAAATATAGGGAAGTGTTTGGAAAAATGCAGCTCTCATTATGATTGTTTCCTTTTTTTGGTATGCTGAGACCTATTTCAATGTGGGATGGGGGGAGGGGGGTGGTGGTGGTGAGGCTGCTATGCCAACCACAAGCAATGCTTGGACACCAGCTGGGTGTCCTACAACTCAACTCAATTCTGACACTATCCACCCAGAGATAGCAGCAGATCCCATAGGTTAAGGGCTCAGTCCTATAAGAATGTCCCTCCCCCAACACTTCAGATGTCATTTGCAAGCCTGAGCTATCACCTGTGTTTCTGACTGACCGGCTATAGATCAGAGGTTCCCAAGATTCCCTCCTTGGGTTTGATTCATTTGCCATGGCAGCTCACAGAACTCAGGAACCCTGTTTACTCACTAGATCATTGGTTTATTATTAAAGGATATAACTCAGGAACAGCGAGAGCTGCATAGAGCTCAGGAAGAGATGCATAGAGCAAGGTATGAGGAAAGGGCACAGAGCCACCATGCCCTCTCCAGGTGCACCACCCTCCCAGCGCCTCCTCATGTTCCTCACCCTGGAAGCTCTTAGAACTCTGTCCTTTTGGGGGTTTTTACTAGTACAGACGCTTCATTGCATAGGCGTGATTGGTTCACTCATTATCCACTCATGAGTGATTCAACCTGCAGCCTCTCTCCCTTCCTGAGGTCAGTGGGGTGGAGCTCAGAGTTCCAACACTTCATCAGAGGTTTGCTCACTGGCAACCAGCACCCACCCATGTTTTGCTGAAAATTATTTCATTAACGTAACAAAAGACACCTTTATCTCTCTCATCACGAAATCCCAAGAGTGTTCGAAGTTCTGTGCCAGAAAGAAGGATGCAGACCAAATATACATTTCTTATTATAAATCACAATATCAGATTGGGTTACTTCCTTGATTACATCTATGATGGCTCCCTCCCCGCTCTGAATGTCAACTATTACTAGTAGCTGGTGTCACTTTACCCCATTATTAGCCATGCCTCTTCCCGGCATCTCCGCCTTTGCTTTCTGGATTCCCTGCAGATATTTTCAGCATGTCCCAATCTGTGTTACCCCTCTGTTACCTTCTCCCAAGCCAATCCCTCTGCCCAGAATGCTCTCCTATCCGATCCCCATACCAAACCTAATAAACCCCTTATTCTTTAATATTCAGTTCAAAGTCATTCCTTGAATTGAATATTGAAGAATCCGTGATCTCCCAGGAAGAGGAAACCACAGCCTATGCATGCCTCCGTGTCAATGCTTCTGATGCTGCCATACATGTGGGCTTCTGGAGGTTACGGACTTTGCCTCAGTCACACAGCATCGCCCACTCCAGGGCAGGACCTGGTGCATGGTGCTCATCCAGCAACCTCCCATAAATAATAACTAAATGAAAGAACAAACAAACGAACAGAACCAACAGAGAAACAGCAGGATTAGATATGGGTAGCATGAGTGCAGCACTTCACACTTTGCAGAGCATTTGGGTTTTAGTTGAACCATTTGATTCTCCCAACATCTTGGGGCTTTCCCAGCAAATGAAGATTCAATTTTGAGTAATTTGCCAGGTTCAAACAGGGCGAAATAAGGACTTGAATTCTAGTCCTCCAATGCCTAGCCTAATTCCCCTTCCATAACAAACACTGTCCTTATTAAGAACTAATATTTTATTAGAAAAACTATATAGGATCTAGCTTAGAATAGGGAGCAAACAAAAATGAGACCAGAATTGATGGTTCCACTGCAAAAGAAGAACAAAAAAACACAAAATGTGGGGTGCCCAGCATACACGGGGGAACACACTGGCACTGGCTGGGTATACGGGAGAACCTTTCGTTTGGGCAAATGATAATCAAAAAGATATCTCAAACAGATTTTTCCAATTTCCTGATGTCACTTGATGGCCACCCCCATTTCCTGCACCGCATTCCTTGCTACACTGAAGTTCCAGCCCCTGGAGAGAAGCCGAGAGATTTCTGCAAATGTTTTCTCTTCAACAGATGGAGCCGAAACGGAGAAGCGTTACAAGGAAGATGGATCGGTGCGTCACATTTGCAACAATAAAAATACAACACCGGTTAAAAGCAGTCGCAGTTAAATAGAACCGGGAACCCAGGGTTGGCTTAAATCTTTTTTTAATTAAAAGTGAAGGAGAATTTCAAAGTTCTATTTCAGCCCCTTGGAGTGTCAGTGCCGTGAATTCAGAATGTTTATGTGGCTTGGCGGGGTGTCAGACTGCCTGAGATTTATGTGGGTTCAGATGGGAGCCTGAGAAAACCCCAGCACAGGATATTGTGAGGGGACGTGCAGGGGAGGGGAAGCATGTGGGCTGAAAACCTGGGTACAGATCCTGTCTCTCAGATGCTCTCCCCTACAGCTCACTCCATCCACACTCCCTGGCCCCCAAGACCAAGCACATAATTTACTTTGCTGGATGATTATGGCTTCAGCTGGTGTATATATATTTGCTATATATATATCCACATATTTACACATCCATGCATACAAAGAAATGCATGTGAAAAAAGAAATGCATGCTTACCCACATGTCCATGAGCATTAGTGCGCATGCACACACACACAGACACACACACACATACACCTGCACACTCAAATAAAAAACGTATAAACAGACTTGTATGCATGCATATAAGCATAACCAATGGACACAGACACCAGGGGGGTGAGGGCATGAGCAGGGGTATGGAAGGAGAAGGGGGGGATAAAGACAAATATGTAATACCTTAATCAATAAAGAAAATAAAAATAAATTCAGAATTTTTTTAATAAAATGCAAAAAACACACATATAAACAAAAAAGTCTTTATAGAGAGACTCCATTTCAAATACCAGCCCTGCTCACTTCAATTCTAAGAGTCTTAGTTGACCCCTCTTCAAAATAGAAACTGTAATGCCTACAATAACTACTTCAGAGTTGTAAAATCAAATAGAGTAGCATCCATGAAAGCACGTACTTCATTATCAGAAACACAGTAGATGTTCAACAAAGGTATGCCAAAAGCCACATCATCATTTACATATCTTACCTATTCATGAGCACTTCCTTTTCCACATAAGGTTATCCACATATGAATGCACATAGGAATTCATGAATACGTTCAAATGCAATTGCATACTCATGTGGAAAATACCCAAACTCACACTGTATAGGAGCAGCACATACACACACATATAAACACATACGCACACACACACAGCATCCATGGCATACCGCAAAGAGCTCTACACACCCTACACACTTCTTTAAGCAGGTGCTTCCTAGACTTGTCAAACGATGCCATTCGATTAGAGGTGCTGTGAGAGAAGGAACCACTGTTATACCCAAAATGGGTGCCAGGTTAAAATTTTTTTTAAATCTTGACAAAACAAGCCAATACTTCAGAGGAAACATCAGCAAGGATGCAGACCAAATAGTGCACCATGTGTATGCAAGAGGAACCTCTGAGGAAAAAGACAGGAAGACTGAACACCAGGAAAGCCCCCTCCCACCCCCATACAAAACACTTCTAGAACTTTACAGGTGCCATATAGAAACATCTATCACTACTAACCTCCTGGAGCTTACAGTCCAAAGAAAGGAGACCAATATCTAGGGGACTATTTTCCAAAATGACAGCATGGCTAAGATTGGCCCCCATGAATAATTATAGCAGGGATGGTCAGTGAGCAAAGTCATTCATTCTTGCCTTGCTTCCACTTTCTATCAAGATAAGTGTTTGTTGCAGATGCCAGTAAAGTCAGCAATCATCTCACCACGAACTTTTACAATATTCAGAAACTCCACCCGTCTCCACCATCAGTGCCCCTGGCCAATATATTCACCGTTAGTGCTATTAAGCATTCTGTTTTCCTTATGGACACCTTTTTCCTGTATCAAGATGCTCAAGAATGATTGTATTTTTTTAATGCTACATTAGTATTTCCCATGAACAGGGCAGGAGGGTGGACCAGATAATCATAAAATACCATTTTCTTCTAAAACACTCTAATTTCATGATTCTGTGATTTTTTTTATTCTGTGATGTTTAAGATGTGGCAGTACTAAGATTTATTTTTTATATTGTGAATATTATATTCTATGAGTCTGTGAGATTCTAACTCTGTTTTTATTATACTAAGATTCTCTGATTCCAAGGTTTGATAGTTCTTAAAATTCTACCACTATGATTGTCAGATACCAACATTATAAGACTCTGACATCTTGAGCTTGCAATTCCAATGCCTGGGTGCAAATGTGTTTATCAGACTCTTCCCCATGACACAGACAGAACCTAAGTCAGGGTCCAAGCATCTACACAGGAATCGGAAAGACAGAATGGTTGTGAAAAGAGAGAAAAATTCCCAATAAGAGCTCCTGTACTATATCTCAAGGCTTTCCAAACACTTGATCTAGTACCATCTTCTTCCTGAACTCCATTCCATGGCCTAGAGATTGAGAATATCTATTGCTAGGATATAGTTGCCACAGAGGCAAGGCTCGGCTATTGCTTGCCTTTTCATCCCCTGCGTCAACATGAGGCCTGAATCTAGAAGGCGCTCAATAATTACTGAGTAATGGAATGAGGCAATTAGACACATTGCAGTGCCCTTCCTCTTCTTGCTTTTCCATGCCTCTTTCTAACCTTCCTCTACTTTTTTCCTCATTTCTTCTCCTCATTCATCCTCCTCCTCCTCTTTCTCCATCATCTCTTAATAGTACACTAGAATTTCCATGTGTAATATTTATATAGCCTTCATTGGAATCCAATGATGTCTGGATTTATTATCCCCATTTTACAGATGAGTAGCCTAAGGCTAACAAATAAAACAACTTACCAATGATCACACAATTAAAATGAGAGGGAAAGCATGAAAACTAAATTCTCTGACCTCAAGCTCAGTACTCACTCCTTCGTTTATCCCACAGCTGCCTTAGCATGCTCTTAATCGTAATACAAATAACTTCACAAAAGATTAAGAAAACCAAAAACCAAAGCCTCAAGAGAAGGCCTACACCTCCCATCCCTGAATTTAACTCTGAATTCGTCTTTTCAATCAATACCAATTCTCCTTTCAGGATTTCCCATAATGGAAGGCCTACCACACCCAACTGTTCATTTCATTTCCCAGCTCTTTCTCCTCCTCCTGAGAGTGCTGTACATGGCATGTGTTTATTTTTCAATTAAAGCAAATTAAACTTAATTTTGTTTTGAGAACATTTTTTTAAAGAATTTCACAGCCCAGGGTGAGATAATTGAGACCCTGCTGTTTGTGGAAGCACTATTTAGAGAAAGCAGGCCTAGATGTTGCATAACCTCCAAGGAAGTCACTCTTAAACCCTCCCTCTACCTTGTCCCACATCAGTGTTTCCCCAGTCCATCCACTCCCTTGTCTGGAAGGACATCTTCTGCCATCTGAACCGTGACCATAACCTGCTAAAGGGCCACCAGACTCCCCCCTCCCCACCTCCTCATCTTCCTTAATCCCAGATCTAATCAAGTCAAGCATTTTCTTAACAGCTACCAACAATTTTCTAAACACAGATTACTTATGATGAGCTCCAAAGCTTTCTAGCATCCAGCCCTTCACAAGCCCTCCAGTCACATGGAACTATTTCCTCTCCCCCTCTCGGCATGGAATGCCCTTCCTCCACCTACTGTAGTGGCTCACACCGACAGACCTCATCTCTGCTCCCTAACATGCTGTGGCTCCAATTTCAGCACCAGCTACTCTGTATGATTTCACGCTGGCTCCCTGATGCCCCAAATTCCACTACTTAAAATGTTACTTACCCAAGTAACACACATTCATTAGAGAAATATTAGGAAATATAGGTAAGCCTAAAAGGGAGAATGGAATTCCCTCCTAACCTACCACCCCAAGATAACCACCCAAATAGTAAGTGCATCTTATAAAACAGCCATGCTATACATAGTATTTTGTACACATATATGTCCATGTCGATAAATGCCATAAGAATCATTTATTGAGCACTTACTATATATGGGGCATGTTGCTAAATGCTATATATATGTGACATTCAAGACTGCCAGGGAGGTATTGCTTTTAGCCCCATTTTCCAGAACGTGTTCTCTATCGTCATTCCTCTAACGTATAAATGTGCTCCTCTACGACCACTCTGAATGACTTGGTGAATATTCTCAACAAGTCCATGCACAGATGCTGCATCTCCCAATCTCGAGATGAGGAAACCAAGGCTCAGTACAGTGACTCCATTTGCCCAAGTCCACACCCTGAGTCAGGGAAGTGCCAAAGATTTGGGCTCTTTCTGTCTGGCCTGAAGGTGTGGGTGAAAGCTGGGATGCTAGAATTTGGATGCCAGCTCTGCCGCTGGCGAGCTCTGCGTCCTTGGCCGAATTACCTGATGTTCCTGTGCCAGTTTCCTCATCTATAAAATGAGGGTGACAATAGCAACTCCTCAAAGAGATATTGTGGGGATTTAATGAGTCTATATGACCGGTGCTCCAGACGTTGCCTGGCAGATCACCAACATTATATAAATGTTAACTATTATTACTTTGTATTATTATTACACTCTGTTGCATTAGATGAAATGTTGCCCATGACCCCAGGTATGTTCTCCAACTGGAAATATCTTGTAGGAAAGAGATCATTACCAGGTACGAGGCACTACCTTGCAAAGGAGCTTGCTCAATCATGTGTACCAATCCCCTGTCCCCTTATATGACCATGTGATACCAGTAATCAGGGGAGAGATTAAAAGTAGGAAAAGTCTCTGAAAGATGTTAAATAACTGAGGCAGATGTCTTTACTCTCTGTATTCCCATGGGTCAGCAACCAGAAAGAGACATAGGATCGTCAGCCTTTGGAGCTGAAAGTTATCTTCATCATAGTCCAGCTTAACTGTCTCTTACTTTTTAGATATAAACTATTTTCTCTTTGAGATCCCACGGTATCTGAGCTGGTTCTCATACCCTAGCCCTCTGCAGCCTATGTCATTGTAGCTCTTGATTTGGTGCTCTAATCTGTAAGAGCAGCGTATTCAGGAAGTGCATAGGGAGAGTGGCTGATCGACAGCATAGCCTGCTGCTCGCTCTGCGTGAACTGTGTTTATCATCCTTTCCCTCACGATTCCCCTCTTCCTCATTGTTACCATTTATTTCACCAAGTGCTTGCATGTCTTAACATGCTTTATGTCATCTACCCTTTCCTGTCACACTGCGAAGCTGGAATTATTCTCTCTGTTTTTCCAACGAGGGCCTTGTGGCTCAGGGGTGAAAGGATTTGCTCCAAGTTATACAATAAACGATAGCAGTAGGTCTTCGACCCATATCATCAGACACTGGACATAACGTTCTTTCATTGAACTGCCCTCCTGCCACCCACCCCTCTGAGGCATCCGTCCAGCTCTTAGCAGCTTGGTGGCCTCCCCAAATCAAGGTTGATGATTGCTGCTGAGTTTATATTGTCTTAGGTCAGGCCCATTGTTGCAAATCTTCCACCATTCTGTCACTCAGGCCGTGCTCTGCATCCAGGTCTTCTGTGCATCTAAATGAGAAAGGCATCTATCTTACACCTTTCAGGGGATGTTATAAATGGCGGCACTGCAGGGTGGCTTCTTAAATCTCCTTAAGACCTGAATTTTCCTTTCTCTCCTTTATCTGCCGACACCATGAATATCTTCCCCTCTTCCAGTGCTTTCTGGCTGCCAGCTTCATAGTCTCTTAAAATAGTAATTTAACTTCACAGTGCCTCGGCAGCAAACCTTAGCTTTGTGTGTTTATTTGTGCCTTTAAGCTGTGGAGGTTCAAGTGCTGCTGAGGCGAGGACCAGTTGTTCTAACTCTGGGCCAGAGCTAAGATCTTATTTTTCTTGGGAACGGAATCACCAAAGCCACCTCTGGTAACAGTAGCAATTTTAAAAGCAGCTTATGAAGCAGCAAGGTGGAGGTGGCATGAATTGTGACAGCCTGATGTTGCAAGAAAAATATATGTGTTTGTGTGTGTGTGCATATATAATATATATGCACACACATACACACACACACACATATATATATATATATATATATGAATATATGTATGATGTTTCTCTAAATATACATGCACACATATATGTGCAGGTATGTATAAAGAAAGGAATATTGAATGGGGTTAAGAATAGGTAGGAAGGAGAAGAAAAACACATATAGGGAAAGGTTCATGGCAGAGTTCTTCTTCCCTATTAGTGGAACTTGCGTGCAGATATGATCCTAAGCTCATCTACTAAAGAATGTGATCTGGGGGTGGGATTTCTAGCTAAAAATACAAATAAATCTATTAAAAACTTCAAAATACTGAAGTTTACTAATAATAAAAAATGAAAATAGCAATGTGGTGCCATATAGCATTAACAGGTTGTGTGTTGTGTTGTTGTTTTTTTCATTTTGGGTTTTTTGTTTGCTTGTTTTTTGTTTAATTCAGTCTTGGCAAGAATGCAAAGGAAAAAGACACTCTTGTGTGGCACTGGTGGAAACCTGTATTGAACACAGACTTTTAGGAAATGTGATTTTCGTTCTTTCATTGAAAAACAAACAAACATTGTTTATTGAACATTTATTTTGTGCCAGACACTGTTCCAGGAGCTGGAAACACAGCAGTGATCAGCACTGACTTGTCCCTGCCTCCTTGGCGCTGACAGTGTAGTGAGGAAGAAGATAAATAGGTAAACACAGGGCAGTCAGATGAGCATAAGAGATGCAGGTGGATGGGGAGGCCCTCTCTGAGGGGCAGACACTGGGGCACAAAGAATGTACGACATGCTAGGCCCATTCGCTTCGCCACTCCCGAGAAGGGTTTCATACTTGTGGCATTTCAGCCACCTCTAAATATTGTGGAAAAATATCCTTCCAGAACCTCCTCATATTCCATCCTACCCTCTGCCTACATCTGTGATCCTCACTGCCAGGAACGCGGGAGGACAGGGCAGGTGAAACTGTGGCTGATCAGGTAACGGTTTCAGAATCATGTGTAAGGCTTCACTGGAGTTTGAACGAGGCTGTCCTATTGATGCGCATTCAGAATAAAATTCTTATGACCCCGCTCAGCCCTCCCTTGCCTCGCCATCTCTGGTGATGGCATCTGGTGAGAACCACTTTATCTCAAAGGGTCAACCCTCCAAAATCTGTCCCAGCAGAAAAACTGTATTGCCACCTCCTGCCGGGTACTTTTCAATCTTTCCCTACATTCCTAAGCATGCCAAAACACTGCTTTTATTGTTGTAATGGTCCCTGTGCAGATGTTTGTAAGTGCCAGCCACGGCTCCTTTTGGTCCCCCCCCCTCTGATGTGGCTATAAAGTCAGAGCCCATCACATTCCACAAGAAACGTAGCTTGTCTATGAACATGTAAACGGAAACGGACTTAAGGCAGATGTGTGCCACAGCTCTTGGGGGGCTCTTTCCGGTGTATCTTGGGCTTCAGGGTCTCTAGGAATTCCACAGCCCCTCAGGGTTCCACCTATGTTTGTGGGCCACATATTCTTGGAATGGAGACTAAGAATTGACCGCTTGGAGGTGTGGGTCCTTTGAAAAGCAATCATCCCAGATGCCTGCTCCTTGTCCGCCCGAAGCAGCTTGTGATTAGTAATTCGGCTCCTCCACATCACGCCAGGACCCCTGATTTCTCCCAGAGGTTCCCACTGGTTCATCTGCCGGACCTCTGGACGGCAAGATAAATTATAGCTCAGAAACCTCTCTGGGCCAGTACTGGGCTAACCCTCACAAAAGGTTCTAGCTGTTCAGATGGGTCATTTACTTGGACCCCCCGCTGCTTCGACCTTAGCAGTTTACACAAAAGTGATTGCTTTAATTGCCTTATGACTCTACCTCCGCGTCCTTGGGGGAGACAGTCTCTTAGCTGTTCCCAAGATGGTCCCAGCCTCGTTGCATGCAGCTCTGCACCCCGGAGAAAAATCTCTGCCAACGGAGAACGGGATTTGTTCAGAATGATATATTCCGAGCCCTCACCAGGCTCTCTGTATTCCTGTGTGTGTCCTCCACTGGAGAGCAGACAGGCCCAGTAATTTACCACTCGTAACTTTCTCACACTCGTCTATTTAGTCTATTCTCCTGAAGTCCACCTGCAATTTCTAAAAGAGAGTTCCTTTGAGAGACAAAGATCCCCTTCACCCTCATATGAAAAAAAAAAAAAAGAAGAAATTAATCTGACTTTTCCTCAGCCTCTTCTTAATTGTCTTCTTTGCCCCCTCAGTAGCAAGGACTGTCTACGGATTTCCAGGCAGCCTTTTTAGGCTACTGTGTTCCAGAAGGACGGTGGTTTTCAAGCTACCACGCAATCCCTCTGATGGTAAGAGTTACCATAGCAGCACATCCACCCTGTCTTGAGCCAGAGGATGTGCCCTGGGCTATGACTTCCTTCAGATTGGCTCCTTTCGGAGTAGACATCTAACGCTCAGGATGAAGCAGGGCCATGGTGTGTGTCTCTCCCTGCGTTTACAGGCATGTCATCATGCAACATTTCCAAAGAGCTTAGCAAGCCCCTTCCATAGATAGGCCATAGTTTGGTCCATCGCAATTTTGCAAAAGGCAAGCCCAGGAAGGGGGCAGTTATGTTCGGAAGATAGTCCAGATAAACAGTGGTAGAAGCCAGGACTAGAGTCAGGTGCCCCGAGTCCCTGTTCTCTTATTACCTGACATTTAGAATGAATATGGATATAAAATGGAAAGACACAGTCTCTGATCTCCAAGACCTTATCGTCATGGCCTCCCTCCTCCTCCTCCTCACCATCACTACCTCTGTAACTTCTGCCAATCTTCCACTTCCCCAAACTCTCTGAGAACTTCAGAAATAACAATTACCAGTCAACTGTGAATGATAATTATTTACAAATTTGCAGGTCTCCTCTATTAGATTGCCAGCACCTAGCAGGATTCACCACCACACCCCCCAAGTCACTGTGTTCAAGGCCTTTCCCAGACGAGATATGCAATAAATATTTGCCGATCCAAACAGCTTTCATCCTTTTTCACCAGATTTCATTTCAATTACCTTCTTGCCTGGTATTCATTCCCTTCCTCATTTCCTATCCATCTCCCCTCTCCCAGCTTCTCCCCCTCCCTTTAGAGTTAGGTATTTCCAGAGCATGTAGCAGCATTCAGAGCAGGACTAGAGATGAAGATTAGAAAAGTTCATTGAAATGACTGATGAAATATGGACACGGGGAAAAGCCATTGAGAGTATTTGATGATGACCTTCTATCAATCTCCAAACTCTGCTCAGCTAAGTCCTCAGACTACCTGCTTCCCAAAAGGAGAGAATCCAAGGGGTGGGGGGATGCCTCAACTCTTCATCCCCTCATCTTGTATAAGGCCTCATCTTGTGATCTGGCCCCCACCTACCTTTCTTATTTTTATCTTATGACACAAAAGCTCACTCACACTACCCCTCAGATTTCCTAAGCTTGCCCCCGTTTAGTGACTTCATCTCTGTTCTTGTCTCTACCTCTCATATCCTCTCCCCACATAATCACACGGCTGGTTCCTTCTATTTAGATCTGAGCTCCAACACCACCCCCTCAGAGAAGGTTTTTTCCTGGCTACCCTATCAAACATTATACCATCTACATTCCTTTCTAGCCTATTGCCCCAAATTATTATTTGCAGGGCATTTACTATTAAATGAAATTATTTTATATATTTTTGACTCAGTTATCGTCCATCTTGCCCACTAGACTAGGAGCTCCATGAGAATAGGACTATGTCCATGAGATATCTCTAACGTCTGGATCTGTGTTGTTTACTAACAGCAGTCATGAGCCACATAGAGCTATTTAAATTATAATAAAATTAAATCAATAAGATTAAAAATGCAGTTCATCGGTAATACAGCCACATTTCAGTGCTCAGTAATCACATGTGGTTAATGGCTAGCATATTGGGCAGCCCTGAGAACATATCCACTATCACAGAAAGTTCTATTTCACAGTATTAACCTAGAGCAAAGATTGGAAAATAGTGGGCACCCTATAAATATTTGTTGAATAAATGAATGAATCAATGACCCTTTGTAATCTTCTCTCAATTTCAGGTCACCCTCCCCACTTTTGTGGCTTCTAACCCTTATAAGTGAGATAAACTAGATAATGTCCACAAGACAACTTCCAGCTTGGTGAGGGACCCAAATGGATGTTGCAGGAGACGAGGCTATGAAATGGAGTCTAAAAGAGAATGCTGGTGGTGATATGGTCATGCTTCCATAGCATCTGAAGAGTGGATTATTGGGAATTATACTTGTGCTGTATGACTTCACAGACTTAGAAAGCAGACTTAGGGTCAAGGTTCCAATAAAGCTCTTTCTATATAACACAAGGCTGGTTTGTGTGGTAATGGGTTTGCTATTGCTAAAAGTACTAAAAATGAGACTGAGTGGCCATGTGTTATGGGTATTACAAAAAGGAGTCCTGCTTCTTGAATGAGGAGGAATGTTTGGTTACTGAGAAACTGGAAAAGACAGATTCTTTGATCCAATCACTCCCTGACTCCCCCATAACATCAATTTCAAAGAAGTAATAAGCCCCTCGCTATTCCTAGCATCTATTGAACAACCCGATCCTGTTTGCCATTCACAGTGGTTACCATTAAGTCAGTGGTACACTGGAAAGAGTAGAGATGCTGAAGCAAGAATTAGGCTCCAATCCTTTCTCTGTTGCTTATGTGACCTTGGGCCAGGGACTAGCCAGCATGAGTTCACTGTCCTGTGAAAAGGGGGCTGTATCTGCCGCACTGGGTGAGAAGAAAGATGATAATGAGAACAGAACTAAAGACCGTAGAACACAGTAGGGTAATGCTCTCTTCAAGCAGGACAGAATTTTACCTTCTGTATCATCATTGCCATCCCTATGTTGTGGACATAGTGACACAATCTTAAAGCCATGATTGCATTGCTTTGAGTGAATATGAAGCAGAGAGAGAGAGAGAGAGAGAGAGAGAGGGAGAGAGATTATAGCTTCTGTTGAAACTGGAAAATAGCAATAGCAAACATTTATAAAGCAACTATTATGTGTCAGTCCTTGGGGATTTAAAAAAATGCTCATTAGAAGACCATATGGAAGAGGGCAAGCTAGACATACACCCACAGAGCTATAAAGCAAAGCAAACAGAGACACAGTTAAAATGGAGTTTCAGAGACATTTCTGTGAAAGAGCCAGGGAGAAAGAGCTTAATCCCCAAATAAGATTTCGGGAAGACCTCTTGGAATGGTCATTTGAGCTGGATGTTGAAATATGGGTAGGGTTATTAAAAGTAGACGCTGAGGTTGAGAAATGGAAGAGACAAGATAAAGGTATTCCTAGCAGAAGGATTAGAGTGGAAAACAATGAGGGGATTATTTGGGGAATTACTTCTGAAGGCTTGTCCTTTTTGCATGACCTCTACCTGTCCTTAACCATGACCCCTATCTTGTCCTTAACCATGATTACCAGGGTTTCACTGGTCAATTTGTTAATCTTTGGAATTCAGCAAGTGTGAAGCAGGGAGAGAATGGCAGGATATGCCTAACCTTAGTGGCCTGTTCAGGGGATACGTGCTGATGATTTTGTCTAAGGAATTGGGAGGGGACAAACTAGAGGATGCAAATCACAAAATGTGTCTTCACACACCTGAAGGCCCCTTGGGCAAAGAAAGACCTTTCCATACAAATATGATGACTTTGTGGTCAATGGCACAAACTCTTGCAAGCCCAAGATGTTTTATCTGGACTGAGCAGGGGAGAGTGTTGTTAAGGTCCCCACCTGTAGTGCTTCAAATAAATTCATTGCAGCCTCAGCTGGGCCATCTAAACTCAACAGGGGCCCAGTAGCTGATTTGGAATCTCTGAGCTGCTTCTCCTTGGTTGAAATGGAGTCACAGCTCCCCCTTCTGGGAACCAAAGTGCCATCCAGCCCCAGAAAAACCTGTGTGCAAAAGGCATTATTGCAGATGGTCGTGAAACCCGCACATTTTTTCCCTCAGTGCTTGCCTGCACCCCGAAACACTCATCTCAGAGTCTGGGTACATACTTCTGTGAGGGCCTGATTCTGACTTCTCAAAAGCCTATCTTTCATAGGCCTTTGTATTTCTCCTTCTGTGTGACCATGAGTCCCCGTCTTCCTGTTGGGTGATGCCTTTACATAGGGGAACACGATTTGGTGCGGAGGTTGCAGTTCGCTTTGGGGGAATACAGCAAGTAGGAAAGGTTTCTGGATCTGTGTGTGCACGCCTGTATGAGTGCAGGTGTGCCCACACAGGCTCCTGTGACTGGGACATGTATAATATGCATAAGGGCAAGATTCTCAATAACATAAAGGCATTAATTTGCCTGAAGTATTTGCATCAGTGGATGGGTATACACCTGGCTCTATGGAACGCAGTCATGCCTTCATAAAGAGCTCAGGTACAGTTCAGATGCTCTACAATCACAGCCCGTATTGGACCCCTGCCTGCGTGCAATCCTCTGAAGGCATTGGAGAAAGAATGTATGTTTATGTGTGAGTGTGAGTGTGCGTGTGAGTGTGTGTGTGAGTGTATTTGTGTGTGTGTGTGTGTGTGTGTGTGTGTGTGTGTGTGTATGTTTAGTGAGGAGAATGATTGAGGCATTAGACCCTTTCTCTCCCGGATCATGTTTCCAGATGGAGCAGCTTTGAAATGCGTCTCCGAAAAGTGTTTGATGAGGGAAGACGGCGAATGTCTTGGGTAAGAGCACAGTGGCAGGATAGGGGTGAGGAGCAAGATATAGTCCCTGGGCAGCGTGGCATTGATCTGGGTGGCAGGTTCTAGCCCTGGGCATACCACCAACTTCCTAGAGAATGTTGGAGAATTCTCCTTCCCTCTCTGGGCCACAGAGTCCTGCCTGCCTGTTCTTTAATAGTCCTTCCAGATTTGGTTGTCTATGGATTGAAAGAGAGAAAATGTGAGCAGCTCCTTATATAGGATCTCCTCTGCCTCACACTCCCACCCAGAATGAACTTGGGAGCTCTGGTCTGATGGAGTTTCTGGAACAGATTCCTTGTAGCCCTGTGAAGGCTTCAGTTTCCGGTATCAGCCTCTGGCCAGAGAATGGTGTGTCTGCAAGTGCTTGCAGGTAGCACCCCCACCCACCCGTCAGGGCAGGTTCCTGCCAACACATGTTTGCTTTTATTTCTCCCCAGAAGATACATATATACATACATATAAATGATGTTTAAGACATGTATATTTCTACTTTTATTTCCCCAAAAGGTCTTTTCAGCAGCCCCTTTCTAGCCAGATAAGAGGCTATGTCCCAGCCCCTCAGCCCTTGTCCTCCCCTAGCCTTGCTTCTGAGAGCTGAACGGCGGCAAACGGCTGCCTCTTACCTTGGAAAAGTAACAGCTGCCGAATCTGGAAGCCATGAACAGCAGTAAAACTCAGCATTTTTGCTGAGTAGGGCAAGCCTTTAGGAGGCCGCCAGGAATCCAATCAATGGCTGGCCTCACCGTCCCAGCCCAGCAGGACCTAGCCAGGGTGGCCCAGGGACTTACCTAGAGAGCCTCCTGGGAGGTGGGGGAAAGAGGAAAGAGGGTCTTGGCCTGAACTGTCTTCCTTACTGAGAGCCTTCCCACCACCCCTGTGCCCTTGGCAGTATTTTGGAGCCTAGCAAGAGATGTGAGGTGCAAACAGACAGCAGGGCAGCAATTTAAGTCAATTACCGCCATATCCTGCCACGAGTTCCCACCCACAACCTGTTCCCAAATTGTAGGTCTCCCTCAGTACACACACACACACACACACACACACACACACACACTGCCTCTCTGCCTCCTCCCAGGGTAACCATGAGAAGGAACAGTTTAGGAAGAAGATATTCTCGTGGGCTCCCCAAGCCTGTCTGAAATGGGGAAGGGAAGAAGGGATCTGTCGTGGGGAAGCACCCCATCCATCTCCTTTCGTATTACCCAGCGCTTACCCCCAATGAAATTTGCAGGCATTTGAGATCCCGTGGAACTATGATGGATGAGCAAGTCCCTGAGGGCTCTTCCTCCTTTTCCTTTAGGGGGATCCATGCAAACTTGCCCAGATCCTCCCCCAAAGCACCAGAACCGAAGGTGCTGTTATGCTGTTGTAATTACAAATGAAGAAGCAGGCAGACTCTATCCCAGACTTGTCAAGCCCCAGATAAGGAGCCCACTGCTGACTTCCCCCTTTCTGTCACCCACTATCCAGTGACTCCCAATTCCCATCAGAATGCTGGAGTCTGCCTAGTGTGGAATTTAAAGTGACAGCATCTCCTTGCCTCAAGGTTTGGCCATTTCGTTCATATGAAATGGTGAGTCCAAGCCTTAGCAGGTCTCCATCCTTTGGAGAATTTCCTTCATGGGTACCAATATTGGGCTAAATAAGGCACCATCCTTATCCCCATAATCCTCCCCAAACCCCAAGCCCAGAGCCCCAGGAGGAAGTCCACAGCGGGTTTCCCAATAGCCTACGTGATCCCATAGTAAGGATCCCATTTTCGTGTAAGCTGGAGACCTAATTAAAAAGACACATACAAACACATACGTACAAACATGCACACACACATCGTGCCGCGTAAGTAGGTTATAGGACCTCTCTTCACCCCTCCCGTGTACGTATATACACACATTCTCTCTCTCTCTCTCTCTCTCTCTCTCTCTCTCTCTCTCTCACTCACTCACACACACACACACCACACACACACACACACAACCAAGCACACACACATCAAACGCACGACGCTGCACACGCAAATACACACTAGCACCACATCAAGTCCTACCACGGTACACACGTCGGGAGCGCGCTGGGAGCACACATGCCACTTCCTAAAACCCGCATTTAACCCTCTCCACCCCAGAATACAGAGGCCCCCCCAACCCCCCTTCCCGGGAACCTAAGAGGACTCGGAGGCGGAGGTGGCAGAGGAGGGGAGAGGGAAAGGTGCCGAGAGGAACGGGGGCGGGGCGGGGCGGGCGGGGGGCGCCCCTCCTGCGGCCCGCCGTCTCCAAGGGCAGATGGGCTGCGGGGCGCTGCGCCCGGGCCGCCTTACCTGGAGTCAATGTCCGTCTTTGGCGGAGAGCTGCGGGCGGACGCTTTTTATTCGGTTCGGTGGGAACTTGGGAGAGCCCGGCGTCCAGCTCGCATCCCGGGAACGGCGAGGGGACTGCAGGCGTGAGGGTACCTGGCTCCTAGCAGCCTGGCTCATACTCAGCCGTCAAGTCCCCTTGGCTGGTCCCGAGGACAGGCATGAATCCCGGCTCCGGAAGGCGGTCACTAGTCCCTCTGCCCCTCGGCTCTCTCGCTCTCGCTCTGGCTCTCTCGCTCGCTCTCCCTCTCTCTCTCTTGCGTTCGTTCGCCTGCGCTTCCCTCCTCCCCCCGCGCCAGATCAGTTCGCAGCCGTGGGGACCCGGAGCGAGGCAGCGAGCGAATGGAGAGGGAAGTCCAAGTGCGCCGCGGTCTCTGGGCGGGGAGCGAGGAGGCCGGGCTACGCCGGGGGAGGGGCTTACCCGGAGACGGGCGAAAATGAATGGGGGAGCGGGCCGGGGGTGGGGGTGGGGGGTGGGAAGGGAGGATCCCAGAGCCCGGTTTATTCTGAGTAGTGTTTTGTACATCTTTAGGCGATGGAGGAGAGGAGGAGGAAGAGGAGGAAGAGGTGGAGGAGGAGGAGGAGGAGGAGGAGGAGAGGGGAGAGGCCTCTTTGGAGGGAGGGGGGGCCTGGGTGGGCTGAGGCTGGGCCATTGGGGACTCTCTTAGGTCTGAGGCTATGGGGTGGCACGTCCCTGTGTGTGAGCAGCGAAAGGGACTGTGAAACCCGCATCGTGATGTTCTTAAAGCGCGTCCGTAGCGGTGCGAGTCACGACTATCTGCGTGTTTCTGGGTATGCGGGTGCTTGTGTGTCTGTGTGTATCTGAGTGCGGATTTTGTCTGGGGAGGTGCCCGTGTGGGTCCGTTTGTATCTATGCGCCTCTCTACGAGTATTCCCACCGGTTTGTTTCTCTGATTGTGTAGCAGGAGCCTACGGAGCCTGCCAGAATTAAGCAAGCGCTTTCTCTAGGTGGGCAGGATGTAGGGCGTGAGAAGCTGAGGGGACGCAAAGTTCTCTGGATCAAACTCAGAGGCAGGGAAAGGGCGAGGGTACTGCGGGGGGCGAAAGGCATTTCGCAGAGAGGCAGCCAAAAGAGACGGGATGGAGCCTGAGATGCAGGGCTGCCGTGGCCCGACACGGGGCCTCTGCCCGAGGCAGAAAAGGAGGCCCAGTAGACACTCGGAATTCTCACACGGTGCACATTCAGTCTGTTCGCTGCCTTCGCTTCCTTTTTAAACATCAACTAAATCAGCAAGGACGATTCCTAGCCCCTGGAAGCTTAGGCAGTTGTAGGCAGTGCCAGTGAAGCTACCAGATGGAGGAGCGGGGAGCAATAAGGGAAAAGTGATGAGAAATTTAAAGGAACCCGGATTCAGTCAAAGTGCAGGCTCTAGACCGGGTGGAATCCTGCAGCTAATGTGATCTTGGTCACACTTCTTACTCTTAAGCCTCAATTCCTCACCTGTATAATGAGAGAGTATAACTACCTATCTAACATGGTTGGTGTAAGATTTAAATGAGTTAATGTAGCTAAAAGTACTTAGAATTCTGCCGACACCTAGCAAGTACTCAAAGCATGTTATCTGTAATTATGATTGCTAGTGTTATTAATGCCATTATTATGCAAAGGAGGCTAGGAGAGGTGTGAGAACTACAGAGACCCAGAAGGACCAAGGGGCTAAGTGAATTAGAGGAAGAGGAGTCTTGAAACAAAACAGAAGATACATTTTTTTGAGTGAGAAATGAGGAGGAGACAGAGAACTAACCAGAATGAGCCTAGGTCTCAGCAATACAGGCCTGGGGGGGGGGGGGGGAGAAGAGGGCAGCGCTATTGTTCAAAGCTCCTCTCTGCTTCGGCTTCATTCTCATCCGAATGAGGGGTAGTCAGCACCGCGGACAGCTCTCCAGCCACTGACCATGGCAATGATTGATTTCTCTCTTTGCCAGGTGAAAACTTCTCTTTTTCCTTAGGACCGTTTTTTTTTTCCCTTCCTTGGGCTTCTGTCCC
>NW_005871135.1:2271369-2304775 GCF_000147115.1 Myotis lucifugus
CCATCACACACTGCTTCTCCTGTCCAGGTTAACGTCTCCTGGTCTTCCCCCCTTCCTTTTTTCATTCTCCAAGCCTTTTCTCTCGGTCTTTCTCTACCCTATCCCTTCCTTTATTCTTTCCTTCTTTTCTCTGTGTTTCTCCATCATCTCTCCTTGAGTGAGAGTAGGCAGCAGCAGCCCTGCTGGGAATGTAGTTTTGAAATCAGTCTGAAACAACCTAGTTAGGCAGCTTCTGAGGAGGCCTGGGTTACAGACTGATTCCTCTTAGCTCTTCTCTCTTAATCGACCTCCCAAGATGGGCTGTGGTCCAGATGCCTTAGAAAGAGAGGACTTCACACTGTGGAACATTTCCCTTTCTTCCTCTCCTCCACCCCATGCAGCCAGTATTTCCCTCAGGAAACACAGAACCCTTCCCAGTTCCAACTATTGTGAGAATAAAAGAGAAGAGGGAATGAGAGGGCTTTTGAACTTTTACCATGCACCTGGAATTTCATTTGCAGCTTTCCTATTTTATATTTGATAATTCTCAAAATGCTATGAGGTATGAGGTAGGTAATACTATCCCATTTTTACATCGTAGGAAATGGGAGCTGGGAAAACTTGAGTAGCATGCCAAGGCAAAACTCCACACCCAGTCTAAGTCCAAAATCTTTACTGCGGCTTCTGGAAATAATGGAGAAGCATTGGGGTAATTGGAAAAGCTTAGAATTTTAATGGGGCCACCACACTCAACCATAAATATCAACTTAAATGGCTGAGACCATTGCATCCTTTGTGCCAATGGAGTGTTTATCAGCTCTTGTCCCTGCAGGAGGAGGTGAAGGCTTTGCATGGACAGATGTAAGACTTAACCAAACCCTACGGTTTGTGAGTTTTGAATAAAACCCCAACCTTTCCAGGTCTTACTTCATTTGCACGTGGCTCTGTTTAGCTCCCCTGTTTTTATGAAGAAAGGCTAAGAGAGCCATTTTTAAAAGTCTCCAAAGACCCCTTGGTCATCAGAAAAGTTCTCAGTGTAAAGCATTCCTAATGACTTATGGAGAAAGCAATCCGGACCATCTGGGTAACATTTCTGCAGAAATACACACGGGTGGGAAAAGGTTTAGAGGCCAAAAATATATTTCTTTTTTTTTCTCCTTTGCCAAAGAAAGAACATTTAAGGCAGCTTGAGATATGTGAGAAATGTCTTGTTCTTTCCTTGGGGTGGGTGTTGGTGAGCAGCTGTTTGCTATTTCCACTGAATTTACCAAGGGCTTGCATGTGGAGAAGCTGCCAAAGAATTGGGGTAGACTTAAGAAGGAACTTCCTGTCTTTAGATCTTGGTGATATAAAATAGGACCTTTGCCAAGGACATTTTAATAAGACAATGTGATGGTTCATTTTTATTTTCCCATTATGATGATTTGATAAGCATGGTACATTTGCAGTCACAGACCCCTTTGAGAACCTCACAATTTCAACAGACCCTCTCTCTTCTGAAAAATATACTTACAAAAATGCCTACAAAGTTTTGCATGGCATTTCATTTGCCAATCTCATTCATGGATATGTTTACCTGGAACCAGCTTCAAGATCTCTAGAGTGGATGATTTTTCTGCTCTCCAGCCTGACCTTAAATTTTATAGGTTGCTTCATTATAGTTGAGCTTGAGAATTTGGAAAGTAGAAGCCAATAGGGAAATAAAAAAGCAGGTAAACAGCCCTTTTTTTGTAGAAATAGACAAGAAATATAGATAAATGTTCAGTGAGAAAAATGGAGGTTTTACTTCCCCCTCTGTAAATAAAAATAAGATTGAGCCCTATTTGTGCAGGACTCTGAGCCACCTGCCACTGCCTCAGAAGCTTAAGTTTACTACTCCTGTCAAATCTCAAAGGAGTTAAAATACCTTAATCTGGGGTTCTTTGGGTTCAGAACAGACAGAACAACTTAAGCCCACATGTGTTAAGTGCCTACTGAAGATTCAGAAATAAATATCCTCCCTGGTCTCTGCCTTCTAGGAGCTCAAGTCCATTACTGAGCCCTACTTATCTCTAAACAATCACAATGTACCACAGTATGTAGCTGGCATGGCAGGGTCTACAGGAAAAGCTGCAGAAGCTAAGAGGAGAACAGGTTTGCCTTTATATGAGATGCAATGTTTTGCACCTAGCAGGAGTTATTTTTACTTTGTTTTAAATGCAGCTGAATTAATAAGAACTAATATTTACTGAGTGATTACTATGTATGAGCAACATTCAAGCCTTTCATATCTTTCTTGTCTAGATTTTTATTAGCATGTCCTAATTGAATAAAAATGAGATATGCCATTTAGTCTTCTCTCTCTTTCTCTCTTTCTCTCTCTTTCTCTTGCTCCCCCCTCCCTACCTCACCCTTCCCCTAACCTGCTGGGGCAATAAGCTTAAAACACAACTCTTATCCACCATTCTATTCATCCAAAACCTGGAGGATTTTGCATTGCAAACCAAAGTACTAAAATCAGAACCTTTCTGCCCAGAATTAAATGCCCTCCATCTTCTGGCTGGTGTTCTTTACTGTATTATTTACACCTAGCTATCATTCCTTTATATTCACTGTTAACAAAAATCAACTCCTCATTGCTTCCAGTTCCAAGTACCCCTCTTCCTGAGCCCTAATTAGACCCAGTCCTCCTACTTTCATGTCTTCTTCTCCCCAGTAACCCTTCAGTTCTGTATGATACCAGGTGCCCTATTATCAGCTTTCTCACACCTGAAGTCTCTGTCATAACATGTATCATCATTGTAATTAAACAGCGATGGGTGATATTATTTGTTTAACATGTATTTCCTGAGCTAGAACTAGAACTCAAGGGCTTAAAAGTTATATTCACAATGAGACTCTGGCACATAAAAAATACAGTGAAAACGTATTAACTGTACCCTGTGTGCCCAGGAAGTACTCGGTGTACCCCTCAAATAGTCCTGTGATATCAGTACTATTATTATGATTATAATCCCTATTTTCAGATGAGAAAAACTGAGACACTGGGAGGCTAAATGCATTTCCCAGTATCACATACCTGATCCAAGATTCAAACCCAGGCCACCCCGCTACAGAAGCCATGCCCATAGCCACTGTGCTCCTCCTGGGAGGAGCCCAGGATATATTTATTGCACAAACAGAAATTCTTCGTAAGCCCTTCAATCTTTGAGAATATTGATACCCTTCACTTTCTGCCTTTTCTGATGCCTATTTGCATATGTGAACCGTGATCTTGGTACTCCTGGCTACTGGCTGTGTTCTTTCAGCAAGCACACTGGTATTCTGGAGCCATGCCCTCACCTACGAATGCCTTGAGGAGGAATTGCATGCCTCCTGGTCTCACAACAGGCTCCCTCCGCCAGGAGGATGGATGCATTTGGACAGGAGCACTGTGCAGGCTTCTTTCCCTGGATATGCCTAGCTTTCTCTCTCAACTCCCTCTCTCTTCCATGTTGCCAAAGCTCCTGTTTCCTGAAGCCCGAGCTTGCCATGGCCGTTACCTTGGTGGCATATGATTTCTAAAAAGGGTTTTTTAAAAAGACGTCCAAAAAACACTATCCTGTTGGCTTAGTGTCAAAGGATAACCTGATTGCCAATTGCAGTAGTCTACGTGAATTAGTAACTCAGCATATGTAAGCCCTTTTGAAATATCAGATAGTTGCTCCCTTGTTTCGCTTTGTTTTTTGGAACCTCACGTTTGCAATGACTGAAAGATGAGGTAGGCACGTCAGGTAGCCCCACTTTACAGAAAAGGAAACAGGCTCAGGAACTTGGTATGACTCACAGAGGAACACACTTTTGTAATGATGGACCCACAGCTTGACCCAGGTATTCAAACTCATCAAGGCTGGTGGACTGGCTCTCTCTTTATTTCTCTGTTAAACACTGTTTTGGTGGTTTAATGATCAATCCATTCCACTCTCTATGTCTTTTCACCTTCCTCTTTGTAATAATAGGCTTGCCTTACCCCAGCTCTAACTCTCTGCCACATTCCACTAGGGGGAGCTCTACATAGGCTGTTGGTAGGGTTTGACTGCCTTGCATCCATTTTCCTCTTGTGCTAACACCACCTTTAATTTCCTTTGGGAAACCAGCCTTTTAAGTCTCTCAGTCCATGTGGTTCTACGGGTGCTGATTCTAGCCCTGGCACTAGGGCATATGACCAAGATCAGCTAGGCAGGGTGCTCTATCCCAGTGGTCACTGTGGTGGGTTTAGAGATGGGTACAATCTGTCAGCCCCGGCACATTTACTGGAACCATCATTAAAACTCATAAAAAGAATATGATAAGAATGGGCATACTTAGCTGGTAAAACCCAAGCCTGGAGTTCTGGCAATGACCTTTGTCACCACAATGAGGAGGCCTGACGGGGAAGGAAGGCAACACGGAGAAAGGCTTATCCACAAGATAGACCCAGAGATACCTGGAGTCACAGACGGACACTTGACCTTCTCAGCCAATAACATTCCTTTCTATTTAAGCCAGTTTGCTTGGCTTTTTGTCACTCACTATCAAATGTATCCTGATAGCATTATCCATCAGGATGATTGAGTTTTAGATACACAACCTTGAAGCCCTTGATTTACAGAGACCAGAAGTAGAGAGATGAACATGGAGCCAGGTGACCAGCCAACAGTCTAGTTCTGTCTCCAGGAAGCCCTGTGCTCCAGACAAATCAAGCCTATTTGTCCTTCTGGGACATGTGTTCTCAACTTATTTGGCAGGCAGAATTCTAGAACTGACCCCAGTACTCCGGCCCTTGTATAATCCCTCTCCTTGGAGTGGGGGTAGAACCTGTGAATATAATGAGATATAACTCTCACGATTATGTTAGATTATTTAGCAAGGAACAGTGGGTGGTCTCTAGGTCTCTGATTGACAGCTAGCAGGAAACCAGGAACCTGAGTCCTACAACCAGAAGGAAGTGGATTCTGCCTACAATGTCTGAGCTGAGGACACCAAGCTCCAGATGACAGTCACAGCCTTAGCTCACCCACTGCTTTCAGTCTGTTGAGACCCTGAGTAAAGAATTCAGTCATTCCGTGCCTGGACTTCTGACCTGCAGGAACTGTGAGACAGCAAGTGTGGGCTATTTTTTAAGCCATTAAATGTGTGGGAATTTGTTGCACACCAACAGAAAATTACTATAATCTATAACTTGGGTAGTTGTATCAAATCATCTCTACAGTCAGTCTCCCCTTTCAGATCTGACCATGCACGATCAGGTGACAGTGTCTGCTGCTAAATATCTGCAGGTTCCTATACGATCTCTCAATGCCCGATAGCCTACCTCACATCTATTCACAAATACCTTCTGGGCGAGAGAAGGGAAAATCCCTCCCACTCAGCTTGCGAAGCTATCCCACCAGTGCTTCCTTGCCCTGTTGATTTATAATTTTGAAGTTAATTCCATCTGGATACACATGATTACTGGGGGTGGGGGAAGTTAAAGCGAGTGTCTATTTGTCCCACAGCTTGCTCTCGACCAGGAAGACAGTCTTCCGATCTGGTGACATCATTTTTTTTCTTTGATGGGAATAAATACTAATTATTTTCAAGTCAGTGAGTATAGTGGATGTGAGAAATAGAGTTTGAAGTCAAACATATTTGGACCCAAACCTGGCATCACCATTCCCCAGGAAGGCACAAAGTAAGCCTTACCAGGAACTGTACACATGCAGCATTAACCCTTCAAGTCTCAATGTCTTCCTTTGACAAATGGGGATCCAATAACTTACCTGGAATTTATTTATTGAGTCCCTTCTTTGAGCCAGACATCTGGTCCAGAGCAGTGAATGGATTATTCCCCTTGGGAGTGTACAGTCTCATTAGGAAGTAACCCTTATCCCAGCAAGATTGTTGTAATGATTAAATGAGATAAGCGCTTAGCATGAAGCCTGATATATGGTACCTACATCAATGAGAGCCAGGCTTAGAGATGTTATACCTCCCACTAAATATTAATAACAGCATTTATTGAGCACTTACCAGGCATTTCTCTGTTTTCCATGTGTCAACTCATAGAATCTTCATAAAAATTCCAATAGGTAGGTGCTATGATTATCATCCCTAAAGAGAAAAAAATTAGTAAGACATAAATTCATATAGTTGAACCCAAAATTCAATGCACTTAACCATGATTCCCTGTCCTCTTTCACTTGATACCTTTAAAGTAAAAGGGATGGGATAAGGGAGAGAGTTGTTTTGTTTACATGTTTCATTTTGAGTGGTGAATCCTTCCCTATACCCCAATTGTATATACTGTGAGTACCCCATACATGACAGATTCTGAGCAAGTTACCATCACTGACTGGGTCAGACAAAATGCTATCACTGCATTGCTGTTTTTCTTTATTGTTTTTATTTGCCACATATTTCATGCCCAAAATGTGCCAGGAAGTTTGCTAAGAGCTTCACAAATATTATATAATTAAATTCATTGATTAAAATAAGCTTCAAAAAAGCCATGAGTCACAGGTTTTCTCCACTCTCACAGATGAAGAAACTGAGGATCCGAGAAGTGAAATGAGCCCAGCTGGTGTGGCTCAATGGTTGAGTGTTGACTCATGAACTAAGAGGTCAAGGTTTAATTCCTGGTCAGGGCACGTGCAGGTTTGCAGGCTCAATGCCCAGTAGGGGGCATGCAGGAGGCAGCCGATTGATCATTCTCTCTCATCACTGATGTTTCTATCTCTCTTCCTCTCCCTTCCTCTCTCTGAAATCAATAAAAACACATTTTTTTTAAAAAAAGAAGTAAAATGATTTGCTCAAGAACCCCAGCTAGCAAGAGCTGACGTTTGGCTTGAAATCCCAACCCCATGAGTCTGTGTTCTTAATTGCTGTGCTTATCTGTACTCAGCCATGCTAGGTCGCACCTTTGCAAACTGTAACACAGGACTGCAAGCCCCACTTACTTGCGCCCAGTGACATTAAAGTAGCAACGAAACACATTTTCATTCAGCTTCAGCATCACTGTTCCTGAGAAGGTATGGTTGTCTTATTATTTTATGACATAAATATCCTTTTGCCAGTGTTTATAATTGGCTTCTATTGCAATTAGCTTGAGTTTAGCTGGCTAATCCTAATTTTGTTTTTAAAAGTTAACTTTATTGTTGAAAGTACTGCAGATGTCCCCCTTTTTTTCTCCCATTGACCCCCCCCCTGCTCCCACCTCCCACCCTTTTGTTTCAAACCACCAGATATGCTTAGATTTTCAATATTTCTTGGTGTCTCCTTAGTGTTACCTCTTGTCTATCTCTTGCCTGGGGCAGCCATTGCCAGTGGATCATGAGACCCTCTCCCACAAAACCCCCAAACACTTCAGTACAGCCCTCTCGGCAGCAACTACCCATCAATTAGACTAGTCACGGGAGATGAAACCCAAGTGTCAGCCCTGCATGTTCTCTGCTGAGACAGGTGAAGGCCCTCTGTAGATGCTAGAGATAAAAGCATACCTGTCTGATGGCAAGATCAAATAGAAAGAATTATCTAAATTGTGAACTAAGGATATCTTTCTCTTTCCATCCTGAAGGCCAAGCACCGTGTCACTTTTACCCTCCCCCATGTTTCATTACAGATGTCAGCGCAGAAAAACTGTTTACGGAGCCCGGGTCCCGACTGCTAGCTTGTGTAAAATACAATATTTATGAAATCCAGACATAGTTGTAGGTATCAAACCTAATTTCACTGGTATGTGGGCACTGCAGGCTTTTTTTTGGACAGGTAGCCCAAGAAACAAATCAATGTCTGTTTGCTTAAACAATGAGGGGGTGAACAAAGCCATGGTTAATGAATGCAGGCATTGTTTTTCTCTGCCAGGACAGGTGCCTGCCTTAGTTGTTGCTGATACAAACACTGTTAAGCAAGCACGCCAGGATCCAACCAAGCCATGTGCGTTTCCATGCGAATCATCCTGCTGGGTCGCTGCACACGCCAGGGGCTGCAACAACTCTTCAGACAGGCTTTGAACAGGAGCACTTAATCAAACTGGCAGTATCAATTAGCATTCTCTTGCTTAGAAATGACAAGAAACTCATATGAAACTAACTGCAGCAAAAAAAAAAAAAAGTATTGCTTCATGTAACTGAAAAAAAAAAAGACATAGAACTTGCTTGGATTTGACTTCATGTCATCAGGACCCATCCTGCCTGCCTCTCTCAGTTCCTTGTTCCTCTGGGTGGCTAAGTGGTCAAGCAGAAGTTCTTTACACGCAGCTGAAGAGTGAATGCTAACTGCTCCTGGAAGTCCCAGCAAAAATCCCAAGACTGGGAGTCTAAATGGCTGCAATGGGGTTCTGTCCCCATCACTGAACTTCATCATGGTGTTCTATGCTCCATATCCAGAGGATAACTCACTGTCGCCTCAGTCAGATGGATTAAGGGGAAAAGGTGGCTCCTCAGAAGAAAATTTTGGGGTGCTATCAGCAGAAATATGGGGGAAAAGATAAGTGATACAAAAGCAACAAATGTCCACATCCCCAACGCATTTGGCCCAAATCACAGCTGGCTGCTGGTCTCCCTTAGGAATACACACACACACACACACACACACACACACACACACACAAAACACATTTAAATTTTAAATATTTTTTTTAGTATTTCACCTAAAAGCAACAGTGGATGCTCAGGATATTCACCTTCATGGATAGTTCTGTCCACCTCAGTATCTTAGAATCAGTATCTTCATCTCTTAGAACCCATACCTCCTTTTCAACACGCAGACCATGTTTTTCTTACATCTTTCCTAGGGTTCTTTTAGCACCCTAGAACTTTAACAGAGAGAAGCTTAAATATTGCTGAACCTTCCACATTTTACAATTCAACGATCACAGTTAATTTTCAAATATTCTAATGATGTTATTAAACATCACCAAAGATAGTAAAAATTGATTTTATTCCTTTTTATAAATTTACATGCCCAAACTCAAAAGCATTACAAAGAACAGGAGAAAATGCATGTGATTAGAAAGTGGGAGCTAGAAATGTGTTGTTGTTTTTTAATTGCCTCCTTTTCCTGTCTCAAGAGACTACAGAGCATAATCCAGGTATCTATGTATTGAAAATATCAAAACAATGAGCAATAACCTGCATATGGCATTTCCCACTCTTATCTCCACCAGTAGCTCTAGTATATTGATTGCTTTAAGCACATGGATGGCGATGTCTAATCAATATATTGAGAGATCTATGGAACTGGCATGTAAGAAGAAGCCAAGAATTACATTCAGAGGCTCATATTCTCCTGGTGGCTTCTGTATTCATTCAACCACGTGGTCCTGTGATTAGCACAGACTCTGATGCCCAGGTCTCAGCGCTATGGCAACAGAATCTCAGCTGATGAACTGCACCTAAAGATGACAGCAAACTACTTCTCTCCTACCAGATCATCACCAACCTTCTAAAAGCTGTCTGGTAGAAGCACTCACAAAACTCCTAAGATCTCATATAGATATTGAGAGTGACTATATGAAACTAGATATACCATAATAAAATATGGCAGGAAAATAGTTCTGTGTGGTTATAAAGATTTCCACGTAGTGGTAAAGAGCATGTTTGCAGCCAGACAAACCTGGGTTCAAATTCAACCTCTGTCATTCATTTCATTGGGCCATAATTGCTTCACCACTCTGAGTACCACTTTTCTCATAAGTAAAATGGGCCCCATAATATTTAGTTTAGGGAACTGAGTAAAGATCAAAACTACTACTGCTTGGCAAAATGCCTAACACCTTTAATTCTCAGTCCAGTGAATGATGAAATCAGATTGTGTTATCTCATTGTCAAGGGAATTAAGGTTAACAGAGTGGCTTACACTGCATGGTTTGTAAATGGTAGATCCA
Organism: Myotis lucifugus; assembly: GCF_000147115.1. NCBI lineage: Eukaryota > Metazoa > Chordata > Mammalia > Chiroptera > Vespertilionidae > Myotis > Myotis lucifugus. The sequence goes on from NW_005871135.1 coordinate 2,281,211, forward strand.
AGATAAAAACTCAGAACCTAAATTCTCATCTGGCATAGAGAATTGTACTCACTAAATGTTAGTTGAGTGAATGAATGAAAAAAATCAACACACCTACATTCAACATCTAGTCTAGTCTTCTTTTTCCTCTTTTTGTTTTTGCATAAAAGGATTAGAAGTTCTAACATATGATGAGCAACCAGAATATATATTCTGCTTGGTACATTAGCCTAGATAACAAACTAGTGAAACAATGAAAAATACTCCCCTAGTATGTATAATGTTACCATTTCTTACTGTGTACAGTGAGGAAGGCAAAGCATATGAGAGGAAGAATAGTTTTTTTTCTTTTACATTCTGTTAACAGAGTATATTTTTTCACTCTTTAAAAAAATAATTACCTGTAGCTGGGATGGTGTGGCTCAGTGGTTGAGCATCAACGTATGAACCAGGAGGTCACAGCTCGATTCCCAGTCAGGGCACATGCCTGGGTTTTGGGCTCCATCCCCAGTGGGAGGTGTGCAGGAGGCAGCTGATAGATGACTCTCTCTCATCATTGATGTTTCCATCTCTCTCTCTCTCCCTCTCCCTTCCTCTTTGAAATCAAAAATATTAAAAAATAAAAAATAATTACCTGTAAGTTGAAATGAACCTAGGAGTTGAAAAAACTCTGGCTGGTGCCCCAAACCCTTGACAGGCCACCCAGGATGGGCCAAGACAGGTCCTGCCTGCTCTGCAAATCTCCGAAGGCCACCAAAGGGTTTCCTGAAGAAGAAACCCTTCATTTCCCATAGTTTTTTATTTTATTTTTTGAAATATATTTTTATTGATTCCAGAGAGGAAGGGAGAGGGAGAGAGAGATAGAAACATCAATGATGAGAGAGAAGCATTGATTGGCTGCCTCCTGCACATCCCCCACTGGGGATCAATCCCACAACCCGGGCAGGTGCCCTTGACCAGAATCCAACCTGTGACTCTTCAGTCCGAAGGCTGATGCTCTATCCACTGAACCAAACCAGCTAGGGCTCCCATAAGTATTTTATAGACAAGACTAGTGGCAACGTACCTTGATCAATGAGCTAGAATCAAACCCTGTTTCTTGTTCCTCTTACTGTTTTCAGGAAAGCAGTCTGGGAGCTGGGAAGAGGCAGGGCAGTATTTTTCTAGCCCATTTTCAAGCTATGCAGTATGCATTGTTTTCAAGTAGGGAATGGTTATACCTGTCCATCAGGAGCTCAGGCCAGGGGGCTCCTGGAGAGCTGTGTTGATATTCCATGGCTCTCCAGGTCTCTAGTGGAATGCAAACTGCCTTTCTCCTCTGCAAACAATACCCCTCTAAGTGGTGATCCTATTTGACTGCCCAGAAATCATTATGCAAACATCTTTCTCCTGGGGTGTTGCCATTTACCTTCTACCTTCAAAAAGATGAGTGGGCCTTGACTGCCTCCTAAATTGCCATGGCGATGGATCCCTCACACAAGGCTCTGCAGAAACACAGGTGAGGCCAGACCTCTCCCAAGGTTTCTGTGCTTTTAGAAATCCAAAAGCATCTTTTCTATACATTAATAGCTACAAAATTCCAGGATTAACAGATCCAGTAGGGACTGTCTGGCTCTAGGAGAACGTGGTCTAGTCTTGAGAGTTGAGATAAAATATTTCATTGGTGCAATATAAAATCTATTTTGTTGTTTTAAATTTTTGTTGCTGTTCATGATATTTTTCAACAACCATCACCACATTCATCCAATTTAAACTGCATAATCCTCACTGCCTTAGTGAGCCAGCCAAATTCAGGATGTGGTAGACTGAGCGAGGGTCTTACACACCCGGGCACATCAGCAATCATGCTGCACAAACAGAATCCCTCCGAATCCAACAACATTTCGACCCCTGAACATTGTTGGATAGGATGTAGGGCAATGGGGCTCTAATCTGGTCTGACCCATCTCTTCCCAGCAGCGTTATTTATCTGAAAGATGAGGGATGCCTTACAGTATCCACGGGGCACTAAATCAAGGCTACAATGTCCTCTAAAGGTCAAGTCTTGCACTCTGCTCCATCCCCTTTTCAATCTGACAGTTTGGACCTCAGCTCTCAGGGATGATAGTTCAAAAAATTAAAACTCCAAACTGAGTTGGTAACATGGAGTGTTCCTTCGGTCACTGAATGGCTGTTGCCACTGAAGACTAACCACCCTTAGAAAAGCATCCCATCTACGGGAAGAAGAAGCATTGGCTCCTCTTGGACCAGTTCTTGGGAGAGGCAGTGGCCAGCCATATGCGGTTATTGAGAAACTGAAGGAGGGCTGGTCTGAACTGATATGTGCTGTGAGTATAAAATATACACCATTTACTCAGAGAGAATGGGAAAGGAATATGAAATGTCTATAATAGGTTTATGTTAGTTACATGTTGAAAGGATGGTATTTTTGATATACGGAGTTTAAGGAAATATTGTAATTAATCTCATCCATTTCATTTCCCCCTTTTTAATGTGGCTACTAGCTGTTCCAAAGGACTTTGGAAAAGGGAATGGTCACTTTAGATGATGGCAATGGAATGATCATCCTGAGAGGGCAGAGTGGCTTAGTCATGGCCTTGGAGAACGTGTAGAAGGTAAATAATAAATGGTAACTCAACAACCTCATATTTATTCTCCCATTAATATGCAAAACAACTCTATGGTAACATCAATTATTGCATTTCCATTTGAAATATCAACTAACTGAGGCCAACAGAGTTGGGGTGTTATGCTAAAGATCTAGCCAGAGGAAATTGTAGAACTGGGCGCATAAACACAGGTCTTTCCACTGTCAAACCCATGCTCTCTCTCCTATACCAGATTGTACCTCTGTAAAATGTGTTTACTGTACCATCGCCAGTAGGCTGAGGGTTTTTAGTTTTGATTCTTCATCTTCTCTTATCTCCTTTTGCCCATCACTCACAGAACTGCAAACAGGATTTAATATTGCTGTTTTATTTACTACAACCATTTCTGGCCCCTGAACTCAGCTTGGTGATATACAAGAATAGTTTGCCCTTTGGGAAGAGAGTGCTGGTCTGTGCACCTCCATGCCTGAGTCTGTGTTTATGAACCAGCCAGCGTAGAGGGAGACAGCAAGTTGGCTAAGTATGGCTCCAGGGGGAGTGGGTTTCTGGCCGAGTTGATAATGGAAAACGGAGAATTTCATCTCCAGGTCAGTGACTGAATCTGGTCCAGTCTTTCACTGTCTGCTCTATATGATTACTTGGCAGATAGAAGCTGGGATTTGGGGCATTCTCCAAAGATTTCTCTAGTCTCCAAATGCTCTCCCTCCCTCCTTCTAGCCCAATTCTATGGCATTCTTCTAGGCTTAATTTTCTCCCCCCTCCCCAAATCTTCCCTTATTAATTGGAAATGAAAAGTTAATTCCCACTGACCTCACTTCCTCTCATACAAAATGAGAGAAAGAAATAAGAGTAAATGATACAGAAACACAGGATTAAATGTCACCTCTGTATATTCTAATATAGTTACTTTTATCATTATTAAATAGCATTAATTTAATAAAACATCTTATGTGGCTTGTTTTGGAAATGAAAGTTTTAATCATATTATGAAGGATTTTTGAGTTAATGGTAGTTATGAGGCTGTTGGATAATGTTGTCCATATATATCAGGCATGAAGTATCATTTTTCAAAGGGTGGGACACAGTGGTACAAAGAAAAGTACATTAGACTCAGAATGAGGAGACTTGTATTTAGATAGGACTCTTCTATTTACCTTATATATCATCTTAGATGAATTCTTACTATCTAAGCCTCAGTTTCCTTATGTATAAAATGTAAATAATATAATGTGTGCTTATTTGAGTTGTTATGTCAACTTATCAAGTTGGTTACCCTGACTGTTCATGCCATATTTTTACTATTTTAGTTTGAGAGTAGTGGTTTCCAAGGTGGGTAAGCATACATCTTAGATGCAAGAAAAATCCATTATGAGTTTTGAGAAGAAATTAAAATTCTATTTTTCTCATCCTCTGAATTTATTTTCTAATGTGTGTAGGTTATGATAAATGTAATAGATGTGTGTAGCAGTGTATAACATTTATGAATAAGTACATCACACATACAGAGAATGTAATTGATGATATTTTACTGTTGGAATGCACTAACCAAAGTATTATAAATACTGCCCTGGCTAGTGTTTCTCAGTAGTTAGAGCATCAGCCCATGCACCAAAGGGTCTTGGGTTTGATTTCTGGTCAAGGGCACATACCTGAGTTGCAGGTTTGATTCCTGGCCCCAGTCAAGGCGCATGTGGGATGCAATCAATTGATGTGTCTCTCTCATATTGATGTTTGTTTGTTTCTTTCTTTCTTTCTATCTATCATCTATCTATCTATCTATCTATCTATCTATCTATCTATCTATCTATCTCTTCCCCTCCCTCATTCCCTTCCACACTCTAAAAAATACATCCTTAGGTGAGGATTAACAACAACAAAAAAATTTTAAGTATTATAAATACCACTATCTTAAAAGGGTCCTTTACATTTTTTCTAAGTTATAGACATGGAAGTTGAGAAAGGAAAGGTAACTGAACTAAATTAATTTAATGCAAAATCATGCCTAAGACAATAAATTTTAAAATTAGTAAATCATGTAATTTTCATGTATCTCACTCTTTTGCTCATAATTTAAAATATTGTTAAATGATAATTATCTTTTTTGATAATTATCTTTTTAAAACAGAACATGTTAGTAATATTTTGTGTAGTCTATAATATTCATAGAAATAAAATTTATGAAAACAACAGCACAAGGCCGAGATAAGAGAAATGGAAGTATGCTGTTATAGGGTTTTGGGGGTTTTTTTGTGTGTGTTTTTTGTTTTGTTTTGGTTTGGTTTTGTTTTTTTGAGGATATTTTTTCATTGATTTTTAGGGAGAGTGGAAGAGAGAGGGAAAGACAGAGAGAAAAACATCAATGTGAAACACATCGAATGGTTGCCTCCTGCATGAGCCCCGACCAAGGCCCGGGAGGAGCCTGCAACCGAGGTACGTGCCCTTGACCAGAATCGAACCTGGGACCCTTTGGTCCACAGGCCAATGCTCTATCCACTGAGCCAAACCAGCTAGAGCTGTTATAGGGTTTTTATACAATATGCAATTTGATATAATATTACTTGAAAATAGACTGCAATAAGTTAAAGATGTATACAATAAGCCTTAGAGCAACCACTAAAATAAACAAAATGAGGATTAACTGGTGAACAAATAGTAGAGATGAAATAGAATCACAGAAAATGCTTAGAGAATGAGAATAAAAGTTAGGAAAGTAAATAAGAAAAAGTAAACAAGGAACAGATGGTATAAATGGAAAGCAAATAAGTCTAACAGTAGCTATAAACTCAATTCATATCATTAATTAAATATAAATAATAAAACTCCAAAAAAAAAGCAAAATAGACTGCATAAAAATAGCAATATTTAGCTGTATGATGCCTACAACCCTTTAAATATAAAGCTAAAGATATGGTAAAAGTAAAATAATGAAAAATAGTATACTACCCTAACATTAAATTTGAAAAAGATAGTATCTATATTAATGATCAAATAAAGTAGTCCTAGAAAAGGAATATTAGCACAGGTCAACAGCAGAATCCATATTCTTTTCAAGTAGATAAAAACACAGCATGACAAAAATGTGGCTTTCAGGTAAACCACTACCTAAACAGAAATTTATAGAATTATATACTTAACTTAGAAAAGAAGTCTCAAGTTAATACTCTAACTTCTACATAAAAACTAGAAAAAGAAGAGCAAATGTAAATCTAATGTAGAATTGAAGGTCATATAAAGAGCTTCACAGATAAGAAAAAGCTGAGTTCATTACCACCAAACCAGTATTATATGAAATGTTGGTGGGTATTCTTTAAAAAGAGGAAGAAGAAGAAGGGCAAGGAGAAGAGGAAGGGCAAGGGAAGGGGAGGGGAAAAGGAAGAGGCAGGAAGAAAAAAGGATAAAAAATGTGAACAATAAAAACATATCTATCAACAATTGAATCTTTAAAAATCAAAATAAACGAACAAGAACTATAATGAACAAAATAAACTGATAAATAAAATAGAATTAGAGGTATGGAAACATGGAACAGACTGATGAATCTCAGAGGGAAGGAGGAAGGGGGAACTAGAGGAGATTAACCAAAGGTCTTACATGCATATATGCATTATCTATGGACACAGACAACAGGGTGGTAAGGGCATGGGGTGGGGCAGGAACCGGGTTGAGGGGGGCAAAGGGGAGACATTTGTAATACTCTCAACAATAAAGAGTTTTTTAAAAAAGAAAGAAATCTAATGTATGTAGGAAAAAAAGAAATACTCATGATAAGAATGGAAAACAAAGAACTAAAAGAGCATCATGCACATTAAAATTTAATATTGGAAAAAATAAGAAAGCAGGCAAATAATTGAGAACATCAATGAAACAAATATCTGATCTTTGGGAAAGGTCACATTTTAACAGAACTCAGCCAGATTTAGTAGGGATAGAGGACACAAAGTACTAATGTCAGCAATGAAAAAGGAGACATCATTATAGACCCTATAGACATTCAATAAATAATGAGAATATCATATCACAAACAACTTTGTGACAAAAATTTCGACAACTAAGATGAAATGTATGAAAGATTTGAAAGGCATTAACAACCAAGGCTCACTGAGGAAGAAACAGATAACTGGAACAGTATATCTGTTAAAGGTGATAGATTCATACTTAGAAACCTACCCACGAAGAAAATTCCAGGCCCAGGTGACTTCATCCAAATATTTAAGTAGGAAATAACACCAATTGTACACAAATACTTCAAATAAATATAAAAAGATGTAATGCTTCCCAATCTGTTTTATGAATACAACATTATCCTGATTATCAAAACCATGAAAAGATACTAGAGAAAAATAAAAATATACAACAATCTCTCTCATAAATATAGACTAAAATTATTTAATAAAAAATTAACAAAATGAATTGAGTGATATCTTAAAAGGATAAATCTTTATGAACAGGTGAAAACTTTTTTTCAGGAATACAAAGTTGGTTTGACGTTAGTAATATTGCAAAGCCATTCTGACACTAACTACTCTCAGTGAGCACAGACTTCACCAGTTAAGAGCACAGTCCTCAACAAGACTGACATGACTTCAGAAACTTGCCACAACTTGCAGGGTTCCCAGGCTACCTGCACTTCTGACCAACTGGCTGCAAAGTCAGGGGTTTTCACTCCACCTTGGGTTCTATAATTCACTAGAACAACTCACAGAACTCAGTAAAGTGCTATACTTATAACTTTACTTTAAAGGCTACAAATCAGGACCAGCCCAAAGAAGCAAGCACTAAGAGCAGGTTTGGAAGGATGCTGAACATGGAGATTCCATGGCCCCCCTTGGTTGAATCAGGACATGGCATCTGCCACAGCAATGTGTTAATAAATCTGGAATTGCCAGGACCGGTTTGGCTCAGTGGATAGAGCGTCGGCCTGCGGACTGAAAGGTCCCAGGTTTGATTCCGGTCAAGGGCATGTACCTTGGTTGTGGGCACATCCCCAGTGGGGGGTGTGCAGGAGGCAGCTGATCGATGTTTCTCTCTCATCGATATTTCTAACTCTCTGTCTCTCTCCCTTCCTCTCTGTAAAAAATCAATAAAATATATTTAAAAAAAAATCTGGAATTGATTGGGTTATTGGGCATGTGACTGAACTCAATCTCCAACCACAGCTCCCTCCCCAGAGGTCAGGCTGGTATCATCTGCTTCAAGCCTCTAATAGCATGGTTGGTCTTTTCAGCAAGGCCAGTCCCCATCCTGAAACTATCAAGGCACTCATCATGAATCAACTCATTAATGTAAACACAGGCTTGGTTCTAGGGATCCACCATGAATAATAAGACATTCCTATTAATCAGGAAGTTACAAAGGCTTAGAAATTCTCCAACCCAAGAGCCAGGGACAAAAATCTATCAATGTTATCTACCATGTCAATAGACTAACAAGAAAGTCTATATGATTATTTCAATGTAGGACAAGTATTTGAAAAAAATTCAATACTTATTAATGATTAAAAGAAACTTTCAGCAAATAAGGAAAAAAATTATCAACCTGATAAAGGGCATTTAGGAAAATCCTATGGTATTAGCTTATCTAATGATGAGAGACTAAAAGACTGAATGAATATATTCCTCAAAAGGCCAGAAACAAAGCAAGTATGTTAATTCTCATTACTAGTAGTCATTATTGTATTGGAGGTCTTATAGTGTGCCCCAAGATAAGAGTTTTTAAAAAAAGATATTGAGACCCTCACTGATTTGGCTCACTGATTTGCAGACCAAAGGGTCCTGGGTTTGATTCAAGGGCATGTATTTTGGTTGCAGGCTCCTTCCGGGCCTGGGTCCTGGTCAAGGCTCGTACAGGAGGCAACCAATTGATGTGTTTCTCTCACATCGATGTTTCTCTCTGTGTTTCCCTCTCTCTTTTCCACTCTCCCTAAAAATCAATGGAAAAATATCCTTGGATGAGGATTAACAAACAAACAAACAAAAAAAGATATTCCGATTTTAAAATAAGTAAGCTCTCTTTACTTCTTTATTTGCAGATGACATGATTATCTGGTATATCTCCCCCTACCTATTGTAAAGCTGAACTAATAAGTGAGTATATAAAATGTACAAAAATAGTTTTTCTAGCCCTAGCCAGCATTGATCAGTTGGTTGGACCATCATCCCATACATCAAAAAGGTGGCAGGTTTGATTCCAGGGCACATACTCAGGTTACTGGTTCTATTCCTGGTTGGGGGGTGTGTAGGGTGTCTCTCTCTGTCTCTCTCTCTCTCTCTTCCTCTCTCTTCACTCTCCCCCTTCCTCTCTCTAAAATCAATTTTAAAAATTTTAATAGTTTTTCTGTATACCAGCAATGAATATCTAGAAAGTGAAATTTTTTAAAAATATGATTTTAAAGGCATCAAAAAGCATGAGCACTTTGAGATGAATTTAACAAAATATAACAATATCTATGCACTGAATATTTTAAATGTTGCTAAATATTTTTAAATGTGAATAAGTGGAGATGTGTGCCATATTCATGAATCAAAAAAAATGCACATAAATCCCGATAAACATCCCAATAAGCACTTTTTGTAGAACTTGAAAAGTTGATTATAAAACATATATGAAAATGCAAGCAACCCAGAATAACCGAAACAATTTTGAAAAAATAACAAAGTTGGAAGACTTAAACTACCTGACAGAAGACTTACTATTATAAAGCTACAGAATTAAGACAGGGTTATTTTGGTAAAAAGATAACATGTAAAATCGATGGAACAAAACAAAATCAGAAATGGATTCAAACATAATTGGTTGATTGATTTTTAACAAAGGAGCCAAGGAAATTCAATGAAGAAAGGTATTATCCTTTCAACCAAATGGTGCTGGCACAATTGGATATGCACATATTAAAAAATGAACCTCAACCCTTACCTCACCAGTCACAAAAATTAACTCAGAATAGATCATAAAATTAAATGTAAGAGCTAAAACCTAATTCTAAAAGAAAATATCTATGGAAATCTTTGTGACCTTGGGTTAGGGAAAAATGGTTGACTATAGGATACCAAAAGGAGAAACTATAAAGAATTTTCAAATAGGGACTCACCAAAATTCAACTTCTTTGATCCTCAAAAGATACTGTAATGAAAATGAAAAGGAAAGTTACACACTGGGATAATATATCTGATAAAGGGCTTGTACCCAGCATAAATAAATAACCCATTCAACTCCGTAAAAAAAAAAGTATACAACTACATTTTTAAAAAGGAAAAAAGAAATATCTGAACACATACTTCACCAAAACATAATATACAGATGGCAAAATAAGCCAGGGAAAGATAATCAGTATCATTAGTCACTAGATCAGGGGTGGGCAACCTTTTTGTGAGTGCGTGCCAAAACCAGCAAAATCTCTGACTCAAAATTCTTCTGCGTGCCAACCCTAACTTTTTGAGAACATGTTACGCCTACTTGATATCTCTTAAGGTGTATGTATGTGAAGAACCTTGAAGAAATAAAATTCATTCGAGCGACAAAAACACAGTATATGATGATGAAAAATACATTTATTTTTTAATGTATACATGTACACTGATAGTCCGACAGAAAACTTTATGACTCCATTTGATATTATCAGTGGGACTTTTGCTGCTGCATCACTGATGACAGAGATTTTACATCAGGTTTATATTCCGTGACCTTCAGAGATATGCACGAGCTACTACTTTCATCCGTCAGGTCAGGCTACTCCTATTACGAGACTTAACAAAATTCATGACTAAGAACAAAGATTCACAATTGTAAATGGAAGATTATAAGAGAGGGTTTCGCGTGCCAGCAAAAGTTACTGGCGTGCCATGTTTGGCACGTGTGCCAGGGGTTGCCCACCCCTGCACTAGCTAAAGACAAATGAAACCACAATGAGATATTTCTCCATGCCTATTTAGAATGACTAAAAGTAAGAATGACTTCAGCAAGTTTTGTTCTCACACTGCTGCAGAAAATGAAAATTTCCACTCTAGATTTCTGTATGCAGTTACAATCTAACTCTGCCTTTCCATTCCTAGATATTTACCCACACAAAGACTTGTACAGGAATGTTAAGAGCTGTGTAACAATAGGCAACACTGGAAAGGTAAATGTACATCAACTGGTAAGTGGATAAACAAATTGTTCTATAACCATAAAAATGGATCAGGAACAAACCAATGATACCCAACAATGTGGATGAATCTCAAAAGGTTTGTGCTATGTGAAGAAGCCAGACATGAAGACTACACACTGTGTGATTCCAGATGACTTTGAAATTGCTCAGTCGTTTCAAGGGAGCAGAGATTGACTACAAAGCATCACAAGGGATTAATTGAGGTAAAGAAAATATTTAAATCTTGATTCTAGACATTTGTCAAAATTCATTGAACTGTATACTTAAACTTGATGACTATTGTATGTAAATTACACCTCAATAAAGCTGATTTTAAAAAACAGACACGTATATGTTTATCAGTGAAAAGTCGAGGTAGAGGTCCACTTCATATTAATAGTGATTATTTCTGTGGTTTGGCAATAGGTGTGCTTTTTGTCTTCTCACTGCCATTCATCTAATTATTCATATATTCAGAATCTATTTACTAATTAGTCCTAGAAATTCAACAAATCACTGGAGATACAACGGGTGGCGAGTAAGACATAGTTCCTGGTATCAGGGACTCAAACTGCCCGTTTCTTCTCTGAGTGTCCTAATCTCTCTCCAATTAACATGTTTTATTTTTGTCACAGGAAGTAGAAAAAAATCTTTATAACTTCAAGGATCATGGTGTCGTTTGATCCTCTTTTCTTGTAAGTTTGCTTCTTTACTGTGCAGCTTTCATAACCATTGGCATATGTTCAGAATGTATTGTGTAGGTCAACCGTTGTCACCATGAAAAATAAGAAAAAATGAGAATCTGACTGCTTCCCAATATGTTAGAGGAAACACATGACACACTTCACATTTTACGCAAAATGAATCAATATTGGCATTTTAAATAGCTATAATGTTTATACGAGTAAATACCCTATTTAAGTAATCTATACAAGTGAAAAGGAGGAGAAAAATGTACTGGCAGCTCAGGATGGAATGTGCTATTATATGAGGGTGCATGTTTTAATAATCTAGTCATTATAAACTTCCTATAAAATCACAGGCTACTTCAGCTGGATAAAACCTTACCAATCATCTACTACAATATTCAAATTTTACAGACTTATAATGACCCTCGAGGAGGAAATGACCCTTTGAAGACCCACTGGTCATTATTAGAGGAGTTAGAAATAGAATCCGCGTATCTCAATGACTCAAAACCCAGATTACACAGATGGCTAGTACTTTGGAACTTATAATTTACCAAGTTTTTAAATTATATGGCATGTGTTCTGCCTTTTCTCACCACCAATGCCATGTCCCTGACAGACATTATTAATCAATCGCCACACTTTCTGGCTAAACTCTGATATAGCCTCAGAATCCTTCCTAACAGATGTCCCCGCAATTACTACCAATAGGTCAGAGTAAAAACTTGGGTTGAAACCATCACACACAACCTTTTGTATGTATAGCAATACTTCAATCTTCCCAAACAAGTCTTTACTTCCCTGTCTGTGTCCCACAGTGTTTAGCTGGACAATGCAGATGATAACCTCCATTTCAGCTTTATTTGAAGATTAAATGAAACAATGGATGGGAAAGAAGAATGGTAAATTTTCTCTATCTCCCAATCTCCATCTCCTTCTCTCCCCCCAAAGTTTATGTGGCTGTAGCATAGTACAAGCTCATTTCTTCTACCAAAAATCAGCTTGTATCTTGATTTAGAACTAATGTGTAGTGAAAGGGATTTATGTTGAGTTCTTTAGTTCTCTTCCCATTATATACAGTTGAAAGGAATTAGCTATAAATATGGGCATTGAGTAAGATGCTCCCAAAGAAAATAATGGCGAGGCCTTGGGTGGAGAAGTCAGTGATTTGAAATCTTCCTGCCACATTCCCTTATCAATCTGACCCGCTGAGCAATGAATTTCTTCAGCCACGAACTGGAGGAGACATGGGTACAGTTGCTATCCTTTAAAATTCTTTTCAACATGAAAGATAGATTTAGAAATTACTCTTGAGCCCTCAACACTACATTTGCATTAAGTAAAGACCCCTGTGAGTAACCGTAAATGCTCTCTTTGCAAGCGTGATGCATCTGAGGAGAACAGCCTCCTGGGGCTTCCACTCTACATTCAATTTTATGGCTAAAATTGCTCTCCAATGAAGAGGACTAAACACTACACAATCAAACAACTCAACAACAACAAAGCACATAGTGAAGAGTTGCCAGAGAAGCAATGGAGGAAAACATGCCATTTTTCAGATGGACAGAGCAGGTACATTTGAGAAGATGCTATTTGAGCCCAGACCTGGGAGATTTGAAGGAGCCAGCAGCAGAAGTACAGACAGAAGCAAGAAGAGGGCCTGGGGGCAGAAAGAAGCTCACTGCAGACAAAAACCCACTGTGCACCCAGCCAGCATGGCTCAGTGGTTGAGGGTGGACCTATGAACCAGGAGATCACAGTTCAATTCCAGTCAGGGCACATTCCCGAGTTGCGGACTTGATCCCGGTAGGATGTGCAGGAGGCAGCCGATCAATCATTCTCTCTCATCACCGATGTTTCTATCTCTCCCTCTCCTTTCCTCTCTGAAATCAATACAAATATCAATTTAAAAGTCCCACTGTGGATGGAGGTAGAGAGAGATATTCATAGTTTGGGATGCATCCTTTGGAGATACTATGCAAATAGGTCTTCACACAAGAAGGTAGGCATTTGGGTTGTAGTTTTCTAAATTGTCCCAGGCAGCCTTTGCACAGCCTGTAAAAGCAACACGGACTCCTCAACCCTGGAGAGAAGAAACAGGAGAAGGGAGCTTTTAATAAGATGCAAATGCTTGGTTTGTCTGCAAGACTGCAGGGAGAGTACAAGCACCTCTCCCGGCACTGCAGGTTTAAACCCAACAGATCTGCGTGGGCTCCCAATAATCCCATGGAAATGTAGACCCATAAATAAACGCCTTTCCCTTCCTCTTAACGAGGCTGTGCTACCTTGAGCAAAAGGCTTGGCTTGGCTCAGAGACAATTAATTGTAGCTGCTCAGGGGACAGGGCATGTTGTGAGTGAATTAATGTGCTTCAAGAGCCCTGTGCGTCTGACTTTTCATGTTGTCTAAATTTGTAACCTGGAAGACTGCATTTCCATAAGTTTTGAAATGCAATGTGTTCTGGGGCGCTCGGAACTCGATCAGGATGAAAAGAGCTTTAGAAAGTAAGATGTTATTATTGTATTTGCCTTCACAAGAGAAAACAGTCAAAGGAACACAAACAGAGAAGAAGAAGAAAAAAGATGCTATATAGATTAGCACTCCCACACACCCTGCAATCTGTGGGAAAGACAGAAAAAGAGAACCAGGAAACCTAGTATAAGAATAAACCTGATCAAAGATGGAGCCCTACAATCAGGCCTCTGTGTGGTGAAAATTTTACCTTTTGAACCCCAAAAAGAAAATTATACTCCCTAGAGGAAAAGAGTTATTAACAAATCAGTTATCTGATGCTTAAATAATACACCTGCTAAAATGAGCCTTCTAAGAAAACCTGCAGCAGGGGCAATTAGTTCAGATTTTTGGCAATAACCTCATCTCTGTACCCATTAGATTTAAAAAAATGGGCACAAACTATTAACACATAATGCCAACTATGTGATAAAATAGGCATTTTAAAGGAGTAAACTGGGTAGGCTGGTCTTTCAATCTGACTGCTCTTTGGATGGAGGTGAATTTGGAATTTTCATTAAGGATTCTGAGCAGAGCCCTGGTCTGGAAATCGGCAAGGCTGGGCTCCAGACCTGGCTCTGGGGTTTACTGCCTGTGCGACACAAGGCAAGCCATTTATCCTCTCTCAGCTTCAGTTCTGCTGTTTCTACAGCAGGGACAGTAGTGTCTGTCCAGCTTGTCTCATCAGTGGTCATGATGAGCAAATAAACCATCACAGGTTCAAGTTCAACACACATGTAATGACTATTTTACAAGGAAATAAATGTAAAAACAAGGTACAATGCTACACCTGTGCTGTCCAAGATGGGAGCCGCTGGCTACATTTGGTTATTGAGAGCTGGAAATGTTGGCAGTGTGATGAGGAATTCAATTTTAAATTTTAAATAATTTAAATTTAAATTCAAAAGCTGATACTTAAAATTTGTTAATGAAACAATTTTTTTAAGTATGGTTGGAAATCTCAGGTATATGAATCTACTTTTTCAACTGTATAAATCTTATGAAACCTAAATCTGGGTCAAGTTTTTTAATTTAGAGTTTGCACTGAGATATGCTTTACTTATAAAATATACATTGGATTTTGAAAATTTAATGTAAAAAAGGGAAACCATTTTATTAATAGTTTCATATTGATTATATGTTGAAATGAGAATATTTTGAATAAAATATATCTCACCTGTTCTTTTTTTAATGAGGTTACTATAAAGTTTAAAAGGACCATAGGATCTCACTTAAATGTAGGATCTAATGAACAAAATAAACTGACAAACACAACAGAGCCAGAGGAATAGATACATGGAACAGACTGGCAGCTGTCAGATGGGAGGAAGGAGGGGGCCTGGATGAAAGAAGGTGAAGGGATTAGCCAAAGAACATATATGCACAACCCATAGACACAGACAAGAGTGTGGTGATAGCCAGAGGGAAGGGGGCCAGGGTAGCAGGCGCTGGGGAGTGGTGGGTAAAAGGGGGGATGGGGACAGCTGTAACAGTGTCAATAATAAAAATAAAGTCAAAAAACAAAAGACCTGGTGTCAGGCTTTCACTTGTATTGGACAGTGCCAGGCGAGCGTGTGAAATGGGGTCCTACGTCAGCCACATCAAAATGCAAATGTTGCCACAGCTCCAAGCTGTGCACCATCTCCACTTCGTGAAAGGACATGGGCTGGGGAGGGTTAAACACTTGTCATCAACTCAAGCAGCCACGAATGTACAGCTGGGATCTGAACCTATGACTTGGAAGGCCCTGTTTTCTTAAAACGCCAGACAGAGGCATGGAGTTCACTGCTGGCTGCTCAGCTGAAGGAGAAAATGTGATAGGGTTTTGGTCCGGAGCCAGCAGGTCCGAGTGCCCAGCCAGCATTGCCACCGAAATCCTGTGGGACCTGCTCCCAGCTGAGGCTCAGTCTCCTCACTGTCCAGGGAGGCCAGGGCCCTAAAAAAATGTTTTAAGAGTGAGACAGGTGTCCCTGGTAGAGGCACAGTCAGTTTGAGGAAATACACTGAGACAGTTACATATAAATATTAACTATATTTTCATTACAGTAAAATAGCTACATATTTTTTATATGGAGAATATATGTGATGTGCACATTGTGCTTATTTTCAGAGATATTACTGCTTTATTTCAGAAATAAATTCATGTAACTTTAGCAAGCAGAAAGATTTAGAGAAAAGGAATTACTGTGTGTGCAACAATGGTGATGACAAAGAATTTGGGAGTCCAGTGGTGTGGCTAAGTTGTTGAGGGTCGACCTATGAACCAGGAGGTCAGGGTTAGATTCCCAGTCAGCACACATGCCCGGGTTATGGGTTCGATCCCCAGTGTGGGGCGTGCAGGAGGCAGCCGATCAATGATTCTCTCTCATCATTGATGTTTCTATCTCTCACTCTCTCTTCTTTCCTCTCTGAAATCAATAGAAAGGAAGGAAGGAAGGAAGGAAGGAAGGAAGGAAGGAAGGAAGGAAGGAAGGAAGGAAGGAAGGAAGGAAGGAAGGAAGGAAGGAGGAAGGAAGGAAAGAAAAGAAAAGAAAAGAAAAGAAAAGAAAAGAAAAGAAAAGAAAAGAAAAGAAAAGAAAAGAAAAGAAAAGAAAAGAAAAGAAAAGAAAAGAAAAGAAAGGAAATTTGTAATATGCAAACACCTGAGTTTGGGAAGCTGCTTTAGAAGATGGGCAAAGCCCCTCTGAGTTCAGATTATGGCGCTGCGTTGTTTGACTTTGAAGAGATGACCTCCCCTGGAACTCAGTCCTGCTGTGAGATAAGGTGGAAAGCACTGAGGGCAGTAGGAGAGATGGAATCCCAGCTCCTCAAAGCAGAGCAGGGAGAGTGCTCCCAGCTGCACAGGGAGGAGCTGGGAAGGGGTCACAGGCATTGCCCTTGGCTGGGCCCTGAGGACCGGGAGATCGGAGAGGCCTAATGTGGAAGGGGTAGGGGATTTCAGAGGGCAGCTTTCCCAGCCTGACCCCCTGTGGATGAAGAGTGAAGGTTTGGAGTCCAGCGAGCTCCAGGCACATCCCAAAGCATATGTTTGTTTAAAAGGAACAGGGTAGCAGGCGCCTGTCTTCTGCTATGTAAATGGCATCCAGCATGCCGACTGCAGGCAAATTCAGATCCCGACACAAAGAGTTCCAACTGTGCCCACTGGACACCTATTCACAAAGAAATTTAAACAGTAATCACCGCCTCAGCATCCGCACCCCACCAGCGCCTCTTTGATGCGATTGTTATGCACTCTTCCAGGTCCTGAATATAAATCAATTTTCATGACAGCAGGCTACAGAGAGAAGAGCCCCAGGCCAGAGGCAGGAGCCCCAGGTCCTCTGCTCTACTCTCTTACCAATTAGTGAGGTGACCTTGCCCTCGGCACACACTCGCTGGACACTTGCTATATGTAAGGGGTTGTGCCGAGCCCTGGGGAAACACAGTCAAGGGTCTTGGGCCTGCTCCTCGCACGTACTTCCTTGTCCTGGAGAAGGCAAGTAACTGAATTACTACAGGCTCACTGCCATTCTCTGGCCTTGTGTTCCCTTCTCTGACACTAGTGAACTGTATTAGGGGAGCTACAAGATGCTCTTCCAATCTACTTATTCATTCACAAATACTTGCCTAAGTTCCTACCAGGTGTCAGGCACTGTTCTAAGTGCTGGAGCGGAACTGTCTGATGGGGGAGCCCCCGCCGCATGTGGCTTCGGTGCACCGAAATGAAGCTGCCCTAAACTGACCTGTGCAGTAAACATAAAATGCACTGGATTTCAAAAACCAAATATGAAAAAAGGAATGCAAAGTTTCTCATTAACACTGTTTTCTATTGGTTGTATGTTGAAGTGACATGTTGGATACATTTATTCAAATAAAATGTATTATTAAAATTATATTCAGCCCACCTGGCTGGCGTGGCTCAGTGGTTGAGCATCAACCTATGAACCAGGAGGTCACAGTTCCATTCCCGGTTGGGGCACATGCCCAGGTTTTGGGCTCAATCCCCAGCAGGGGGCATGCAGGAGGCAGCCGATCGATGAGTCTCTCTCATCAATGATGTTTCTATCTCTCTCCCTCTCCCTTCCTCTCTAAAATCAATAAAAATATATTTTTTTTAAATTATATTCACCTGTTTCTTTTTACTTTTGTCAACTGGGTAGCAGATGCGATTCACGTTATCTTTCCATTGGACAGAGGTGCTATAGAGCAGCGGTTCTCAACCTGTGGGTCGCGACCCCTTTGTCAAACGACCCTTTCACAGGGGTCGCCTAAGACCATCCTGCATATCAGATATTTACATTACGATTCATAACAGTAGCAACATTACAGTTATGAAGTAGCAACGAAATAATTTTATGGTTGGGTCACAACTTGAGGAACTGTATTTAAAGGGCCAGAAGGTTGAGAACCACTGCTATAGAGAGAAACAGAGGAGTAAACAAAACAGACAAGCCCTTCACGGACTAAAGCCCACATAACAAGATGAGAGGGAATCACAACTCCACTTGCACTTACAAATTCCTATAGAATTTAAACCTGCTGAGGGTGAGAGTCATGCTTTGCTCATTTTGGTTTCTTTTCGGTTGAGAAACACTGAAGTCATCTTTGCGTGGGTCTTACGTCAACAACATTGCATTGGGGGCCATGAAGGCAGGTGGGAGGCCTGAAATTGGACTCTTTCCTGCTCTGCCACTGCCTTTGTAGCCTTGACCAAGTCACCTCATCTCTGGGCAAGGTTCCCCCCTCCGTACAATAAGGAGATCAAAAACAATGACGTCTAAAGCCCTTCCCAGGCCTGGAGTTTTAATGAAACTGAAATGATGCAGCCCGGGCACAAACTGTCCCATCAAATGTCAGCCTCAAACAACTTCTGATTTATTAGGAGTCATTAGACAACATTACAAACCCCTCTCCTGCCCAGAAGGGTGTTTATGGAAAATTAGAATTAATGAAGAGTCCTCTAAATATACATTGTCAAACATTAAAATAGGAGCCTACCGAAAAAGGGGCGGAGACCCTTCCAGTGGAGGCACCAGGGGCTGGAGACTGAAATTCCTCAGGAGATTATCACTGAGAAGGTCCCTCAGGGATCAGGGGAGGAGACAGGGAAACTTGCACAGAGACCAGCTTGGGGGATGAGCTGTAACCAATATAGGGATTTGGCAAACGAGGTGGCAGCCCGCAAGGCATGGCAGTCTCAGGAGTCCGGGGTGGGGCCTATCCCTCGTACCCAGGGCCTTCCAACCAGCAGCCTCATATTCATGAAACGCCCCAGGTTTGTTTGTTTTTTTACATGATTGACCAATGAAGTTAAACATACAGTCATCTCTGTGTGTGTCATCTGTGTGTGGATGTGGAGAAAAAGGAACCCTCGTGGACTGCTGGTAGGAATGCAGACTGGTGCAGCCACTGTGGAGAACAGTATGGAGATTCCTCAAAAATTTAAAAATGGAACTCGCATTTGACCCAGCAACCCCACTTCTAGGAATATATCCCAAGAAATTAGAAACACCAGTCAGAAAGGATATACGTACCCCTATGTTCATAGCAGCACAGTTTACAATAGCTAAGATTTGGAAACAGCCTAAGTGCCCGTCAGCAGATGAGTGGGTTAGAAAACTGTGGTATATCTACACAATGGAATACCATGCTGCTGTAAAAAAAAAAAACAAGGAGATTTTACCATTTGCAACAGCATGAATGGACCTGGAGAGCATTATGCTAAGCAAAATAAGCCAGTCAATGAAAGAAAAATACCACATGAGCTCACTCATTTGTGGAATACAGTGAACAACATAAACCGATGAACAACAATAGATCCAGAGACGGAGAGGCATCGAACAGACTGTCAAACCTCAGAGGGAAGGCAGGGTAAGAGATCAACCAAGGGACTTGTATGCATGCATATAAACATTACCGATGGACTCAGACACTAGAGGGGTGAGGGCATGTGCTGAAGGGTGGGAGTGGCCGGGGAGAAGTCACTGAAGGAAAAAAATAATATTGTAATAGCTATGTACAGGCCAGGGGTGGGGTACTTGAAATATCAGGGGGACCACTCTGTAAAATATGATTGTCTAACCACAAAAAAATTAAAAATAAATAATCAAGAAAAAAATAAAATAAACATACAGTCATCCCCGTGTGTGTCATCTGCGTGTGTATGTATGCATGTGAACACCTCTGGGCATTTCTCCACTTGGCACGGGGTTTCAGACATGGTGGTTATAGGTGGAGGTATTTGGCCACCCCTCCAGGAGCCCCTGTCTGTTTCCTTCCTGGATGACAGAGGCATTCAAATGCAAATACCACTGAAGGAGAAGCTGGCTCTGCCACAGTGAATGACATTCACTCTAGGCTACAAGGGAGAGATTGATTAGTGATGAGGATCAATAAACCTGGGTTGCTGTGTGACCTTATCTAAACACCCATCTCTGAGCCTTGTTTTAATCACTTGCAAAATAAGAATGGACTAAATCTAAATTCCCCGTCAGGGTTAATATTCCTGTCATGTATTGAACCTGGAATACACATTAGAATTACCTGGGGTGAAGTGTGTAAATCAGAACCAACTAGGGTTAGGTCATCAATTCCTCCATGATTTGATGATTTCAAAATTAGGAAACTCTGCTCAAGGTGATCCAGCACCTTCTGATGAAGGAGTTGGCTAATATTCATAGCCAAGTGGTCCTTCTAGGAAGGGGACCAGTGGACACAGGTCTCAGTGCAGCAGGGTGCCCCTCATATTAAAAGAACAATGAGAAAATAAGCCAGAGGGAGTCCAGAGCAGTGCAGTCCAGTAAAAATATGGTGGGAGCCACACATGCGACCTAAAATGTCCAGTATCCACTTTTAGAAAAGTAAAAAGCAGGGAGAATCCATCTTAATCATCATTATTTCCATCAACAGATCCAAAATAGGTAAGCATGTAATTAATATATGTCATTAAATGTTTTGTAGTCACATTCAAAAAGTAAAAGCAAGTCAACTTCATCTTAATGACATATTTTATTTAACCCAAAATATCATTTCAACATGCAAATAATAAAAAATTACTCATGATCACTTTACGTTACTTTTTTCTATCAATGTGTAGTTGGAGTCGATGTGGAGATTCTGCTCAGGTTACATCTCAGTTTGAAGCAGCCACATGTCAGCTGCTCTGTAGCCACATGTGGCGAGTGGCCCTTAAGTTAGAAGAGATCTAGGCCTTCTTACTCCTGTTAAGTCAGAACCTGCACTCCTCGGTGATTCCTTTATACAGGAAAACGTGAGAAAGTCCTGTTCTGTTCTTTCCCAGAGCTACCACCGACTCCAACCAGTGTCAGCACAGGAGCCTTCGCCCTATAAGCCATTAAGAGCTAGCCACTGCCTACTTTGCTAGACAATTTGCTCTCAGTTTCCCCTCCCAGACACAATGAATTGCTCTCGGTGACCCAGGCAGCACGTCCCTTATGCCATGGCACATTTACACCTTACTTCTTCAAGGAAACTCTCCGTCTCCCCTCCCTCCCTCCTCATAGCTGATTCCCAGTTGAATTTTGGCTTTGATGTCATTTTCTTAGGAAGGTGTCCATAACCCACCCCTCACATTCCCTCAGTCCTTCCAGCCCTTGGATGTCTCTGTTCCTCCACTTTCTGTTATGATTTGGAAATGGCCTTGTCTTTCTTGATAGACAGAGCTTCCTATCTAGTGACAGGGGTGGCACCCTGGTGAGAGGGATGGCATCGATCTGCTCAATGCTCCCTCCCAAGCATCTAGCATAGATCTGGCACATAGTAGGTGGGCATAAGGGAGGGGTGGGGTTCAATACCTTTTGTTGGAAGAGAGGGAGAGAAGGAAGGCAAGAAGGCAAGACAGAAGGAAGATTCCTCCTAATATGAAACTGAAATCATATTTTCTGTTTAGAAAATTCTCAATATAACACTGAATGTTTGGGCCAGAGGGAGGGGAAGAAAAGGGAACCAACATAGATTAAAGGCTACTGTGGCACGTGCTTTACCCACCACCACTGCCTGGGGCCCACACGGGGTCTGGACAGTCGCTTCCTCTCTCCCAACCCCAGTCCCTCACTGTGAAGGAGGGAGGATGATGCCGACATCAAGTGGAAAATTCAGTGGAAAGATGCATCTGCAGGGCTTCGTAAACTGTAAAGTGCTGTGAGAGGGAAGGCATTGTGTTGGGTTCCCTGACATTGCAACCCCTTCCCCGCTTCTCTCCAGGCTCTGAGTTTCATTTTCCACTTGAGTTTAGAAGTCAAATATTTAGCTGTGCTAATGGGGTATTGGATCTTTTCATTATGGCCCCACCACTCGGAGCGTGCAGCTTTGCCGAGATAATAAAGGATGTTAGACCTGGTCTTGCAGCTGCTTAATGCAGAAATGCTACGGGAACACACCTGGGGTGCGGCTTCGAATGGATCGGTGGTGAAGTCAGCCATGTCCCCAGCAGAGATAAAAGCATTAATATCCTATTTCACCCTCAGCCCACACTGGCATGATGTTGATTAAAATTGTTTCTGAAGTTTGCCCTTTTTTTTTTAAAAAAAAAAGAAAATTTGTAAAGCTGTGTGTGTGAGAGTGAAAGCCGAGAGAGAGAGAGAGAGAGAGAGAGAGAGAGAGAGAGAGACCAGTTAAGAGAGGGGAGGGGAGGGGGGAGAGAGAGAGAGAGAGAGAGAGAGAGAGAGAGAGAGAGAGAGTTTTTCATTAAGAGTTTGGATTTTGATGCCTCTGCTTGCCTCTGCTTGAAGTCTGGTTTCAGATCTAGTTTTAACGGCACACGTTTTCACAGTCCCATGGCTTGAATGGGGCCACAGGGAGTTTTTGTTCGCGCACTGGGCCTCGCACCCCCCAGCCCTGCCTGCTGCTCCTCTGTGCTGGCGCATGTGTTCATGTGCCTGTGCAGCCTGTTGTTTTGAGCCTGTTTCATGTGACATGAAAGAGAAAGCCTTTGCTGTGGAATTGGCATGTCTCACGAGAAGAGGTACAGGTGAGCGGGAGCGCGCCAGCTCCCTGTGCAGGTGCACACACACATGTGCAGATGCATGTGTGCCTGTGGGCGCTGGGTTGGTGGGGGGAGACTGCTAAGAGGACTTATTTGATGAGGGAGAGGTGAACTATACATCAGGTGGAAGGAGGTGGGTGCGTGCAAGGTGTAGCTTTATATTGCTTCATAACCTAAGGGTCCTGTATACAGAAGAATAGGCATGACCACTGAGAGGGAAGTCTGTATGAACATGGTTTGTTCACAGATTGATGCAAGGGTGTGCATGTCTATCAACAAGTCGGTCAATGTGTATGTGGTCCAATGCAGGAGATGCGGCTATGAATATAAGAGCCAAGGTCTCCATCCAGGGGAAGCTACCATCTGTGCATGGTAGGGTTCCTCAACCATGGCATCACTGGCATTTTGGGCCAGATAATTCTTCCTTGGGAGGGGGCCTGTCCTGGGCACTACAGGGCATGTGATGTGGCAATGTCTCTAACTAGACATACCACCTGTGACAACCAATACTGTCTCCACATGCTGCCAAGCGCCCCTTGGGAGCGAAATCACCATATTGACAACCACTGAAGAATGAAAGATACTTTAAAAAAAATCACAAAACTGACTATATAAGCAAGTACATGTTGTGAGGGAGTAGGGCAGGGAGCTGTGCGGGTTTACATTTGG
>NW_005871135.1:2304875-2380746 GCF_000147115.1 Myotis lucifugus
ATCCTGTGGTTACAATGATGAAAATGTGGATGATGTCTACATACCTGCCTACACCAGAGGCTTTGCTTAATGAAGAGATCTTGAGGCAGCCTGGCATCAGCCCCATTTGTCTACAAGATCCTCGAGAGCGAGCAGGTGGTTTAGCTGTATGGAGAGTGAGAATCGGGCTTTTCAGTAGAGTGTGTCCACTTACCTGGGAGATACACCTGGATCCCAGCTACTTGTCAGGCTCACCCTCAAACTGCACAAAACCTCCTTCATCTATGTGTACACACACACATACTCACTCCCTCACCCAAACCACTTCACCTACTTACAATTAACCAATAGATAATGGGCAGCATAGGAATGGCCTTTTCAAACACATCAAGGCCTTTCACAATTGACATTTCCAAGGCTCCTTCTTCAACTTCCAGGAAAGGAAACGAACGCTCTGAGAAGGGGCAGGACTACCCCACCGCACACATTCAGGCTATGACAGAGCAGGGATTTGACCCGAGTCTGGCTGGCCTCAAGCCACCTGCTCACACACCTTGCCTTCCTGGGAAGAGGTGCACATACACCATCTCGGATCAAGTCAGTCCCTCTTTATTTTTTAAAAAATATATTTTATTGATTTTTTTATAGGGAGGAAGGGAGAGGGATAGAGAGCTAGAAACATCGATGAGAGAGAAACATCAATCAGCTGCCTCCTGCACACTCCCCACTGGGGATGTGCCCACAACCAAGGTACATGCCCCTGACCAGAATCGAACCTGGGACCCTTGAGTCCGCAGGCTGATGCTCTATCCACTGGGCCAAACTGGTTAGGGCAAGTCAGTCCCTCTTTATACACTCAGCAGCTCCACAGAACTTTGACAGGGTTCCTGCTGCCAGGTGTCCACCCTGATCCAGGGCCTGTACTATCCTAAACCTGGTATTCACGTCCCCCCTGCCAGTCAGCCCACAGCGCTCAGGAAAGGCAGCTTCCCAGGGGGCTCTCACAGTCCCTTTACAAACTCCCTTCTGCCCACTCTGCAGCTCATCTCTGCTGTTCTCAGAGCAGCCATGTTCTCATGCAACTTCAAGTGTTTGCATAGGTCCTTCCCATCCCTAAGGATGTCCTGGCCCAATTTTGTCCTTTGCTTTAAGAACCTCTAACATGTTTAAAGACTTAGCTCCTTTGTCACCTCCCTCAGAACTTTCCTTGACCAGCCATGTGACATGTACTCACACCTATCCTCCCCAGGTCTCTGTTCCACCAAGCTCCCTGCATCCTCGACTGTAACTGCATGTCTGCTGCTTCTCTTGCAAGTCTGGGAGGTCCTCCAGGGCATTGGTTTGATCTCTGTATCCTTAGCTCACAGTAGATGCTCAAGAAATACTTTATTATTTTTGCTCCTACACAGCCCTCTTAAAGTGCTTTTGCTGTCTTTAGGAGAGCGAACACCCAATAAACCTGCTAGGCTAGTCACCTGTTGAAATCATTAAAGAGAGAATGGCATGGGGTGAGGTGAGCAGAGGGAGGAGGAATGGCTGTGTGGCTGTGTGTGTGTGTGTGTGTGTGTGTGTGTGCAGGGGAGGATGGTCATCTGTCAACAACTATCAAACTATCAACAGAGGCTCCCAGGGAGGGCCTATTGACATTTGCCTCCTTTGAACTGGAAGGGTGTTGTCCAGTCCACCAATCCTGGCTCTAAGGAGAGTAAACCATTGGAGCTAATTAAAATCTGGGGACTTCCTTCAGGGATCCACAGTGGGAAGTCCAGGGACTATTGGTTATCCCACCTTCAAGCTGATAGACAATGCAGTAATGCAACCTTCCGAATCCTTACTCAAGTGCTCCACTACGCACCTAATGAGTCTGTTTCTCTGTCTGCCTCCAACGAACAATTTCTGTCCTTCCAGTTTGAATTCTCCAAGAAGACATTTGATAGATGCGGCTCACCTTCCCAGGACAAGCTATTTCATGCTTCACGACCAGCCAATGAATTAATTCTTCTATGTCAGGTGATTACACCTAATGCAAAGAGTGTCTGCCCCAAAGAAACAGGACTCTGTAAGTGGGCAGTGTTGTCTGAAGGGGAGGCTGGGCACAGGGGACACAATACCTGGTATGCTCCTTAGCAGCCTGGTTAACCACAGAGGATAAGGCAGGTTCAGTGGCCTAGGGCCTGGAAAAGTCGCAACCACTGAGGTGGAGCCAATACGAGGACCAAAACCCACACTTTAAAGGGGATTCCTTCGACGGATAAAACAACGTCGTCAGAGGCTGGGGTAATACGCAATGGGCTCAACACAGTAGGCTTTGAGCTTCCATTGTGAGGAAGTCAGAACCCAACGAGCATGGGACATTTGGTGAGTTTATTATAAATCTCACCATGTTCTGACATTCTCTGAGCATCTTGAAAGCCTGGGTCATGTCCTACTCCTTATTTTCCAGGGCCAGGCATATTGTCAAGCACAGAATTAATGATAAAAAATAGTTTATTAAACTGAATTAAACTTCTTAATATCCACCTTCAAGTCTGCCTGCTCTCTCACCAGCTTGAAAGCAGGACTGCGCCATCCTCTTTATTTAGGTATCACCTTATTAACCTGGCACAGGGCCTGACAAATAGTAGGTGTGCGATCCACATGCCTCTCAGTTATTCTTAACACAGAGACCCCTTCTACAGACACTGACAACCTCAGCTCTGGGGTCCGTTGCCTGGGTACAAATCCGGGTTCACCACTTACTGGCCATTTGACCTTGAGCAAGTTACTCTTTGTATCCGAGTCTCATACTTCAAATGGGAGTGATGCCCATCTTATCGTGTTGTTGTGTGTATTAAATGAGTGAATACATGTGAGGTGTTTAGAACAGTACCTGGCATGGAATAGATGCGCACTAAATTGTGTTAGGCTTGTTTTCCCTCACATTCAAATACATGCTACAAATAGTTCCAAATATACACGCACCAGTCCAACTATTATTGTTACCTCCTGCTTTATTTACCTGGAATGGTTCCAAAGCCTTTCTTTGTTCCAAAATTCTCTGTCAATTGACAGCTTCCTGAGCAGAACCAAAGCCTATGACACTGTTCTCACAAGCTCACACAGGCCTCTTGCTCATGGATACCCATCTAGGAAAAGGACTTTCTGTTTTCTTATTTTTTACAGCTGCTCCTGGATGTGGATTTTGTATGGCCTCCGTGGGCAATCTTCCAGAGGCTCCTGACACAGTCTGCATTTGTATATTAGGTCTGGGCATTAAACCCAGTCCCGTGGCTACCCTATCCTAACAGCGAAATCTCCCTGGTCAGCCACCCTGGGGATAATAATAATAACACAGAGGAGGAAGAGAATGATGATGGTGAAGAAGAACATATGCTGAGTTCTTACCATGTCCCAGCTCCCCTGCTAATGGCTTGACAGGTACGAATAAGACACAGAGCCTCCTAAGTGACACTCACCACATGATCATGATTTGGTGAGGGTTTTGGCAAAGAGATGTGTCCACAGAAGGGGACCTTTTGCTCTACTGAGAGGGTCTGAGAAGACATCACAGGAGAGCTGGCACTGGATCTAGGCCTTGCAGGATGGTCCAGGTATACGATCATTCATTCATCCTACTTTTCATTAATTCAGCCAGTATGTACCAAATCGCTACTTTGTGTTGGGCATTTGGTTAAGCACTGGGTATAAAGAGAGAGCCAAACTTGATCTGTGTACCCACAAACATAGTGTAATGGGGGAGTACACAAGTGACTATTAAACGTAACATTCAACGCTATAATTGCAGTCATCGATGCACATTCAAGGTGCAATTGAATCATTTGTGGAATGATGGAAACAGCACCTAAGTCTGCATGTGGGACTCAAAGAACGCTTTGTAGAGGAGGTAACAGTTGAGCTAAAATAATAATGAAAATAAGCCATTTACCGAGTATTTTCCATATACCAGGCATTGTTTTCCATGCTTTCTGTGCTGAATCCCCACAACAACCCAGAAAGATGGTGAGCATTTGTTCTTCCATCCCTCTTAGAAGGTGACAGAGGTAGTGAATAGCTTGTCAAGGTTGTGCGGTAGGATGGGACGGAAGCCAGCATTCAGTGTATCAAGTCGCCAGCGTCAAGTCTACTTGATGCCAAACTCTTGGCTGTTAGCTGCTCCCTGTATGGCCTGAATTTCTCTGAAATCAAGGAAAGATCCAAAGTAGAGGGATTTTTAGGAGGAGGAACTTACACGTTCAAAGGCAGACAGATGTGGAAGAGCCAGCAGATTGGGGAACCCACCAATCCACATTGCTGGTGGAGCAGGCATTGGGTGGGGGTGAGCTCTGATGGATGCAGGAGGTAAAGGGAGGTGCCACCATGAGGGCATTTGTTCTATGATGAGGAGTCTGAGTTTTATGCTATAGTCTAGTAGCAGGCAAGGAAGATTTTGAGCAAGGGTAATATAAAAGCCAGATCTGCCCTGGGAAAGATGGATTAGGACAGTCACTAGGGGCTTCGAACGTCAAGCTAAGGAGTGTTTGCAGTTATGTGAAAAGGTATTGGCAAGAGTTAAAAGAAACCCTCTTTCGCCTTTTTCTCTCTGCCTGTCAATCTAACCCATTGAGATGGAAGGTTGTTGAGTTTATTTGATTTCAGGAAATGATATATTCTTTATGTGTGTTTTTTCTTTCTCTCACTATCTTCATTTTCCCCCTGGACTGCATATCATTGCATGCAGTGGCCTGCACATTTTCAGTTTTCGCCAAGAAATGTACTTTCGGGGTTGTTGGGCCTGTAAAACATGAAATTAACCAGTGTCATATCTTTCACACCCTCCTCCCTGCTCACCCAGGAGCCCAAATTAAATTTCACACTGAACAATCCAAGCAGCTGACATGCTCCAGACACCCAGCACATGGCTTTGATGGCTGAAAGCTGGACGTCTCTGACACCACTCTCTTTTTGATGGCAAAATTTAGCTGATTTTGAACTTGGTCTCAAGCTGCTGTAAATTCCCCCCGGGCTAACAGAATCTGTCCCTGAGCACATGAATGTTTGCACAGAGGTGTACAGCTTACAAAGTAGCATCTGTGAAAGTCTGTTGAGCAGGGAATATTACACACATCCCACAGGTTGGGGAACCAAGGCTCTGAGAGGTAACCAAGGCCACAGGGGTCTTTGGCCACATGCAAGTCCCTTATATCTATAATAATAAAAGCATAATGTGCTAATTAGATTGGATGACCTGCTGGACGAAGCCATGGTGGGGGTTGGGGGGAGCCGAGGCAGAGGCCTCTGCCGCAGTAGCAGGGAACGAGCGCCTTGCATGAATTTCATGCATCAGGCCTCTAGTCTTCAGATAAGAGGCATTTACAGATAGCAAGGAAAAACCTAGCAAAAGGCTGTCCCTTGGTAATTTCTCAAAAGTAGGAATTGCCACTTTTTTTTCTTTTTCTCCCCCTTCACTGTAGGCCCCATCTTCTCTCCCAGTTCTACAAGAACCACATCATTATTATTCTCGTAGCCCTTGCGATATCGTTCTCTCTCACTGTGTCCAGATCCAGCTCAGCACATACCTACTAACCCGACTCTACCACCTCTACTCCCCATCCATCATGCTTTTCTCCAGAATACCCATCTGTCCAAGATATCCCATCTTCCACCTCAGCTAAAACTGCCCATTCATGAAAATGGAGTTCTTGGTCCTCCTCGTAATTAATCTGTCCCCAACCGTGGTCCATCCAACTGGAGTTCTCACGGTACATCTGTTACATGCCGTGGACTTCACTGTGCCACAGTGATGTCTGAGGCCGGGGCCTTGCCTAGTTCACATCAGGTCGTTACACAAAGCAGTGTGGTGCATACAGTGGTCACCCGCATGTGTTTTACTAAATCAGGTTTCACCCATCAAATAAAAAAATGTTACAGTGCTGCATCTTTCAGTGCTTTTGCTGGTGAGAGTATCTAAATTGGTTTTAGAGATTACCCTGGTGATAGACAGTTAATCTTGTGGATAAACCTAGAGAATGCATCTGATGGCTGCCAATGAGTAATACTTCTTCCGGGACGTGTTCACATTTTATGTTGTTTAGCAAGTCAGTTGACAATCTTTGGGAGCAGGGAGGGTTCCGGGGGAGAAAAAGAGAATAGTCACACTGAAAGGCATTTTTGGATATATCTAGTCCAAAATGTAATGCCTTCTCCATTGTTCTCCCCCTGATAAATCCTCCCTTAGTTGTTGTTTAAACTCTTCCTGGAGCAAGGGGGTCATTATCTTATAAGGCAGCCCTCTTACAGTAGAATCTCATTGTGAGGGTCACTTTCATTATGACGTTTAAATCTTCATTTTTCCTTCCAGGAATGGCCCTGGTCCTGCCCACAAGCCTAGGTGTTCCTTCCATGACCAACACTTTCAAATATCCAAGGACAACTCTCATGCCTTCCTCATGCTTCACTTTCTTACTCCCCCCACTTACAGAAGTTAACACTGAGTTTCGGAGAGAGAGAGAGAAAAAAAGACTTGCCCAAGATAACAGAAAGTTATAGCCACTACCTGGCTGACCTTTCCAATATACCATGAGGAATGCAATGGTTAGTCTTATGCGCCGACTTGGCTAGATTAAGTTATGCAATTAACACTAATGCAGGTGTTTCTATGAAGGTATTTTGTAGATGCGGTTAACATGGATAATCAGTGGATTTCAAAGGAGATTACCCTCCATAATCTGGGTTGGCCCTATCTAATCAGGTAAAAGGCCTTAAGAGGAAAAGCAATCCTATTAACAGACTGCAGATCCTGCTCTAGAAGATCCACTACTGACCTGCATATGCACAGACAGACAGAGACAGGCACACACACTACTGGCTCTGTTGCTGCTTTGTCAGCTCAAACCCTGATTAATACAAGTCATTTACCCAAAGACTTGATTATAAGGGTTGTAGGGAGGATTTCAGACTCTAAGACAAGACTGAGAGTGGAGACATTTATGGAAAGGGAGCCCTGAGCTCCTCTTGCTGCCGGCCATGCGTCTAGGGCTGGTCCTGGCGGCGCTACTGGGCTGCTGGCCTTCCTAGTGCCTAACAGAGCCCTATGTGTTCACGAGGCATGAAGGGAGGGGAGCCATGTCTCCTTCCTTTGCTCCTGGAAGAGGAGCTTCTCCAGCCCCTTTGCGAGCAGGCCCCTGGCTCCTCCTTCTGCTGCACCAGGCTCAGTGGGGAGAAGGAGTCCGCCAGACTGTGCCTCTCCCCGAGGCGGATGAGATCGATCAGATGCAGGTGACACGGGTTAGGCAAGCACCTGCTCTTGGGAGGCCTGGGGCTCTCTACGAACCGGAGAAGGAATTTGTGCAGCAGCCCGCTCTGGAAAGGTGAGCTGAGAATTCCTTGCAGTGATGAAGACTTGGAATGCTTTTAAAACTACCCCAAGGCACCACTGAGGACACAGAAGTAGCTGGGGATGGGGGTGGGGAGGGAGGGTGCAGCTCCTGGGATCAGCCTCCTTAGGGCTGAGAGGCGGTTGAGTGGCGGGATAACAGCATGCTGTGTGGCTGAGCTGCCCAACACCTAATTTTGGATTTCTTACTAGTTTTGTGACTTCTCTGAGACTCAGTTTCCTCATTTGTACTTCTCATTATAGGTTTCCATAAAGGTTATTTAGCAGTTGTTAACACATGTAATACATGTGACACATACAAATGTCCTAGCAGCACGTAAGTGCTCCATAAATGTTTGCTGTAGTTACTGCTATTCATTTCGTCCTTAAGACATTTGACTGCAGTTTCGTTTGTTCTCAGTCATGGTTGGAAAGGTGCCCTTAGCAGATGGATGAGTGAGGAAGAGCATAAACCTTATCGTCACACAAGCCAGAGTATTTCCCTCTTTCTGACTTTGAACAACTGATTCAACTGCTGAGTTAACTCATGTGAAAATGGGCATAAAAATAACCCGAATGGTGACATAACATAATGTGCATGAGAATGGCACTAGGGTCAGGCTGCCAGGGTTCGAATCCCAGCTCAGTCACTTGATAGCAGTGTGGCCTTAGACACGTTATTTAATCTCTTTGCTGTAGTTTCCTAATTGATAAACTGGAGACAACAATAGCACCTATCTACCAGGACTCTTGTGGGGATGAAACGCATTAAATACGAATAAAAGCTTGGAACAGTGCCTAGCACTTAGTAAGAACCTGGTTAATGACCATGATACTCACTGTGCTCTAAGGATTAAATGAGATAATGCTTTAAAGGGAGTTACCTGAGGCTCAACCAGGTAACACGACTTCCCCAAGGTGCTACAGTTAGTCCCTGGCTGAGTAGCTCAAGAGCTTCATTATCTTATATCCATGGCTCCTTACTTATTTTTTAAAAATTAGTTAAGTATAACATGCACAGAAAAGTAGAGATGTCATAAACACATGGTCTGATGAATTTGTATAAACTGAATATATCTGTGAACTAACTCAAGAAAGAGAATATGAATAACACCCCCAGACCCCTCCGCTGCTACTTCTAGCTCCTATTACCCTGAGGGGAACCACCATTGTGATTCAGTGTATTTGATGACACATGATTCCTGTGTTCATGTGTTCAATGACATGGGCTATTTTGAGATTTTTGTACTTGATAAAAATGGAATCGTCTGTCCCTATATTCTTTAGCTCAAGATATATGTGTAAGATTCATCCATGTCATTGCCTACAACTGTAGATCATTCCTTCTCATGGCTGTAAGCATTTGGTGTTGAATTACTTACAGTCCTGTGTTGGATGGGCCTGGCCATGTGCAAAGCTTCAACATAGAAAGTCTACGAATCTGAATAAACATCACAGCACTCAAGACTTGGAGAGACAGGGTTGGTGCTGTGCACATAAGCAGGCAATACACGTGTGAAAAAGTAAAAAGAGGGAGGATCAGCTGACACCCTTTAAGTTCAAAACCTGATGCATGTGTTATTTTAAAAGCTGTGTCTAAATCCAAGCACACAAGCTTACACACATGATTAAGAATTTGAAAATATTTCAAAGAATTTCTTTAGAAAGACGGGAACCCCAAATAGAGAACAGAGTGAACTGTTTCTGCCCAAGAGTCAAAAATGCCCCACCCTGTTCACTCTTCTTGTCTCTGTGACCCTCTGACCTCCATGACCCAGATGCTGCCTGTTTCCCTCTACCTCTGCTGACTTCCCCGGGCATGACACCATGGTCAGCATAACCCTGTAGCTTCTGCCAGGTGCAGCCTGCTCAGGGCCCTACAACCTATTTATCCTTCAACTCTTTTTTATTTTGTTTTGTTTTTAATATATTTTTATTGATTTTAGAGAGGATGGGAGAGGGAGAGAGGAATAGAAACATCAATGATGAGAATCATTGATTGGCTGCTTCCTACACACCCCCTACTAGGGACTGAGCCCACAACCAAGACATGTGCCCTGACTGGGAATTGAACCGTGACCTCCTGGTTCATAGGTTAACACTCAACCACTGAGCCACGCCGGCTGGGCATTTATCCTTCACCTGTTTTGGGTATTAGTATAGTGTCCAGTTTTCTGGATAGTGCTGCCATGAGCATCCTAGTACCCATGGATGCACTTCTGGTCTCGAACAGCTTTATAGCTCTGTGACTTGCATGTTAGAGCTCTTAGGTGGCCAAGCTGCATGCATGCTCCCCATAGAGAGGAGAAAAGTGAGCATGCACAACCACGCAGTTATTACTGCTTTATTATCTCTGACAGGGAGCGGTCTTTGGAGGAGGTTGAATTTGGTGACTAGTTACTGTCACAAGGACCTCAGTGTCAATTACACTGAGCAGAATGAGCCCGTTTTGGCAGACGTTCTATAACATTTTAAAGGGAGTCGCCAATTATCCCCATTCAACAGGTTAATTTAGACAGCTATTTTAGGGGATCTCTCCCAGTCACCTCATTCTGCAGGCCCATCAGGATGTAGCCATATTCAATAATAACAGTGACACCTCACATTTGCACAGCACCTTATAATGCAGAAAGCACTTTCTACATGTGTCTCTGAATGTCATGGCACGTGCACGTATACTTTATCAATATCCCTCCCCCCTTCTGCTGCATTTCACAGACCAGAGAACAGGGTCAGAGGTGCCACTGTTACCCAGGCTACTCAGCTGAACCAAGCCTCACCTGTGGCTCTGGTGGCCTTAAATGCCCTTTCAAAGACAACTTGTCTTTTGCCTAAAACATGATATTTAGTTGGGTGCCTACAAAAATTACCTGGTGATTCTTCCCTTAAAGAAAAAATATGGGGTTCAAGTAGTGTCTCTCATGCTACCCAGACATGTGGGTCCCCCATCAGCTACAACTTAATTCACAATAGCTATTTGTATGTGAGGATGGCCCTAGAACACCCTGTTATAGCAAGGTAAAGGACAACTCCAAACCTACAAACCATAGTCTATTAGCGTTGGGCTGGTCTACCTGACCACCTCTGATTCCCCACACCTGTAGCTTCTGGCTTCTAGTTCCAGAAGCCACACCTACTCAGCTCAAGGTACCATCCCTTTCTGAATCTCCATAAGTGATCCAGCTTCACTCCTGACTGTGCTCATGTCTCTGGTGGGCTTTGCCACTTCTCCGGTCAGCATCCAGGTTTGAGTCTGACTATTCTCTGCCCTTCTATCTAACTGAAGCCTGGGGAGGATCTAAGGTTCTTTTAGGGGAAGAAATACTGGTTCTGCTTGCAGACACCACCCCCCCGCCCCCCGCCATCTACACCTGCGGTGAAGTGGATTACCTTTCTCTTTGGATGAGAGTAAAGGTCTCATTCTTCAAGTCTTCCAATGGGATGACTGTGTGGCCTCCTCCCCATCTGGCATCTACAACACAGATAAGTAAAGAAATTACCAGCATGAAACACAAGAGTCTCTCTTTGATCAGCGACTTGATTATTTTTATCAGAAATCAAACTTTTCCAGATAGTGAATATTTTCAGGTTTTAGACCATTTGGTGTCTGTGGTAACCACTAAACTCTGTTACTGTAGCATAAAAGCAACCATATGCAAGAGGTAAATAAATGAGATGGCTGAAGCCCAGTAAGCCTTAATTTAGAGAAACAGGCGTGGGTCTAATTTAACCAAGGGCCATAGTTTCTTGACCCCTGATCTATAGGACCAATTCTGGCTCAAGGATCCTACCATCAATTTACTGCAACCTAGAATCTGCCGAAAGCTAGTTATGACATCAGATATTGGACAGCAGAGTCAAATGCCCATGTTCCTGTCTCTTCATTTAACTCTCCCAGTTAAATGGACAGGTAGCACGCGAGGCTGATAAAACCTCAAAATAAATTTTCTCCTTAAATTTTAAGGGGAAGAGATGCTACAGGGAAAGACAGAGAACAGAGAAAGTTGAGATTTTTTGGCTACAATAAAGGGTCTTGGCTTCCAGTCGGTTAACCCAATACATTCATTGTTCATACAGTTAACCCAGAGTCAGTGGAGCTCAGGGTGGACTGAGTGGCTCTAAACTTGTCTTCAAGAACATAGACCCTTTGCATTTTCCTCCCTGCCCCTCACACCAGGGTGGCTTCACATTATTGTGTTGGTCAGCTCACAGTTCCAAGACAGATGTAGCACCTGCAAACATCACATCACCACAGGTCTGTGTCCAAAGTAGGAAGGAAAGGGATTGAGCAGAAGACCTTCCCCTTATGTAGATTTCTTTTAAGAAATGAGGAATAAAAATGTTTCCAAGGAGCCCCCTGAAGACTTTGTCTCACCTAACCCAGAATTTAATCACATTTTCATCCATAGCCAGTAACCAGCCAAGGAGAACGGGAGGGCCCAATGGCTGAGAAAAATCATGATTCTAGATACAGAGAACAGACCAATGGCTGTCAGAGGGGAAGGGAGTCAGGGGGCTGGGTGAAAAAGGTGAAGGAATAAAGAAGTACAAATTGTTAGCTACAACACAGTCACGGGAACAGAGACTATAGTCCATAATGTTTTAATGACTATGTATGGTGTCAGGTGGGAACTAGAAATGCCAGGGGAACGATTTATAAAGTATATGATTGTCCAACCACTATATGCTGTTATGCTTGAAACAAATACAAAATAATATTCAATGTAAACTATAATTGAAAAGTAAAATTTAAAATAAAAAAGACATAATGGGCACTTTATGAAGTCACATGCTGTCATTTCACATAAAAGATATCACAGCTCTGAAAAAAAATCATGTTTCATCCTCTAGGGCAGGGTACATTCTCCCCAATGAAACTGAATAGGATGTGCAAGGAAGCAGGTGTTCAAGGGAGGAAGGAATGGCTGGTGGGTAGGAAACCAGAGTTCAGGTCACATAAAATGCGAGGCAGATACTAAAATCCTCTGTGAAATGGCGTCACGCAGAGCCCGCTGGGGTAAAGGGAGGCTGATTCACTGCCCTGAACTCAAGCTCTGGCTGAGGCACGGGTTTTCATTCCCAGCGGTTCTCCAAACATCAGTGCTGCTAACCATCACCGGGAGCCCTGGTTAAATGCAGTGTCCTGGGTCCCTGCCCTAGGAATCCTGGAAGGGGACCAGGAGCATGTTTTCAACAAGTGCCCGGGAGACAGGAGGCAGGCAGTCTGCTGCTCACCCCGTCAGAATCCATCACTGCATGATTCTAAACCTGGGTGAGAGCGATATACATGGCAGAAGCAACTATCATTCTACACTTCCGGTTTCTCTTCAAGCAGAGATGCGGCTATAGAGATAACTACCAGGGGCATAGAATTCCTTTTGTTGTGAGAAAGAGATCAATCAGGGACTTTTTCCTCGCATGACTATCAAGCCAAAGTGCCTGTATCGAATGCATCGCCTCCTCCTACGCATCCACAGAGCTGCAGGCTGAACATGCGGTTCAGGGAAATGATGTGAGTGGGGTTTTATACAGAAAACATAGGACAAGGGCTCTGTGTGCAGAGAAACTTGGGTTTGATCCCTGATATTGTAAACTCAGACAACAGCCTACACTTTTTTAGCCTGAAGGTCCACTTACAGGAAATGGAGGAAAATAGTTTCCCTCCATTCTTTGATAGAGCGATGGTTTACAAAAATAAGAAAAAAGTATCCACGTAAAGCATATATGGGGCTGAGGGCCTCTGAATGCTCAAGAGATGACAGCAGTGGCCACCACCTTTGTCCTCATCATATTTGTAGCAGCAGCGAAGGTTTCATTCAGATTTATGAATGTTTCTAGTTATTAAGGCTGTCTTCCTAATTTTCTCATTTATAGATGTGAAATTGAGTCCCAGCTATGCGAAATACCTTGCCAAGTTTACCAAATTAGTTGGCTGAGTTAAGTCTCGAACTCAAATTCACTTCTGATTCTCTCATCAAATTCTCTACTAATCTACATACTAAATTCACAACGAACAAATGTGACCCAGTTTCCTGGCACAAGTTAAGAAAGCACTCCACTCTGGGGACAGCTATTTCAGTTTAGCCCCCACTTCTCTCCCCCCTTTTCTCTCCCCCTCCCTCTCTGCCTTTCTCCTTCTCTTTCTCTCTCTCCTACCTGTGCCCTGGCCACTGTGCAGGAGGCCTACTGGGGTAATTAAAAAGGGAAGTCAAGGTGCTCATTGGTGGGGCCAGGAGACAAGTTGATGTGGCTCAATCTGCTGGGAATCGACTGCAATCAATTTCCCTGAAGGCCTGTCCAAGGCTGCCGCTGTAAAGCGCTCAGTGAGCTGATCAATGGTGGCCTTGAGTGCAGCGGAGGGAGAGACAAGGGTGGCGGCAGCCGCGGGGCAGTCTGCAGCCAGCAGGCCTGCCCGGAGCCCAAGGTCAGCCTCCACACCCTCTCCCCTCACCACACAGCTCCCTGGCAGAAGTGTCAAAACAAGACGGGGCAGCTGGAAACACATGAGAAATGTTCCAGGAAGCTCCGGGAGAAGCAAGAAAACTCATTTGCTAAAGATAATAAAAATAATAATAATCTCATATTCATCATCATAACTATAATGACAGTGGTGGTAATAATGGTAGGGCACCTGATTTTATCTTCTGCTCTCTGAACGTGAAACTACATCTCTATATCCAAATGAAAGTCATTTAAGGGCCGTTGTTTTGTGGCAAATAGAATTCATTACCTTTAATAAAATGTTAATTGATGGGAAGGAAGGAAGCCTAGTCTTTCTATTGTGTACAGTCCCTCCTTCATAAAAGAAATCGTCAAGTACTACAGCGCATAGTAGGCACTGCATCCTGCACAGAGTAGGTTCTAACTTCATTTTTTTTATGTGCAAGACACCGTATTATAGGTTGCAAATAAAAATTTAATGAACACAATATGCCTCTTGCTTTCAAGAAATTCATATTCTAAAAGGAGCTGGTAAATAGTCTACTTAGTCCATTTGGGCTGTTACAGCTTATAAGCAACAGAAATTAATTCATTCCTCACAGTTCTGGAGTCCGGAAGCCTGAGATCAGGGTGCAGGGTGGTGGGGTGAGGGCCCTCTTCCCAGATGCAGACCTAAGTGTATCCTCATGTGGTGGGAGGGTCGAGGGTGCTCTGTGCAGCTTCTTTTACAGGAGCACTAATTCCAGTCACCAAGGCTTCACCCTCATGCCCCAATCACCTCTGAAAGGCCCAACCTTCCAAGACCACCACACTGGGTGTTAGGAGTCCGATATGTGAAGTTTAGGGGATATATGGTGACCATAGCACAGGGGATTGGGATGATAAAGATATTAACTAAGCAGTTAAGAAGCCAGAAGAAAATGGGTTAGTGCTGGTGGGTCAGGGTACATAGAAGTAGGGGGAGGGAGGTGGTGGTAATTTGAGCTCCAATTTGAAAATTAGATATAATTTCTCCAGGAAGAAAAAGCCATTCAAGGCAGAGAGAAAAGCACAAAGGAAAGAGCGTGTCAGCAAGTTTGCTGGAGGCGAGAAATTAAGTGTACCGAGAAGGCGCTTGAAGGAAGCGTTACCAAAAAAAGGCTGGAGAGGTGGGCAGGAGCGTAGAGCAGAAGGTCCTCGTTTCCTGCAGAGAAATTTACACATTTTCCTTCTCTGTCCCTCAGCCAATGGGAACCACAAAAAGTTCTTAATAGAAGAATGTCCAGTTCTCATCTGGAAAGTGGATCATTATAAATAGAAAAGGAGAGAGAGAACTGCAACAAGTTATGCAGAACAGGTGAGAAGACAGAGGCTCAAAGAGGCAAGATAAGTTGCTCAGGTCGGCAGCCAATGATAGATTTTGTCCCCAAGGGTTTTGACTCAAATTTCAGTACACTCCTCAATACTTTATAGCAGAAAGGCAGGTCAGAGAAATTAATTTAGAATTAAATAGATGTAATTTAAAACCTGGCTCTGCCACTTTGGGGCTAAGTGACCTCAGGTAGGTCAGTGAACCTCCCCGAGGCTCAATTTCTTCATCTATAAAATGGGGACAAAATGCCTATCTATTGGGATCACACTGAACATGATAAGATATGTGTCAGGATTTCGGCAGAGTTCTTAGCATGTTGTGAGATTCTGATAAATGTTAGATGTCATTATTATTAATATTAACTTCAAATACCCTCCCCGTGTTTCCTTTCTGAACCTTTCTTCCACTTCTTTTGACATCTCTTTGAATACTTTAGTATCTTGGATTAATTTTAGGCATGATGATGGACTATCAGAAAAGCTATTTTGCTCACCGTTTTGAACACACCACCCAGCTGAGTAACCTATATCATATGAAGAATGGTTAGGGGAGATGAGAAAATGGGGAAGGGCATGCAAAACATTTTCATGTATTTCAAAAGCTTAAAATGGATGAGACTGCTTCTTGCTTGGCTTCAAAGGTGACAGTTTTACCAGGATGTGGGAGTTACGGAGAAGTTGGTTTTGTTTTGATAAGGAGAACTCTAATGACAAAGGCCGTCTGCGAATCAAATGTGCTAAATCATATGATAGCAAGTTCCCCTTCACTGAAAGGTTTGGAGTTGAGATTGATGACTGCACAAGATTGGAGCCTGAGTTAAATGATCTCCAGAGCCCTTTCATTAAAACCATGAAGTCATCCACTGAGTGTAAATAACCTAAGCCATTTATAAATGTGCTGGAGTTTCTACATGAGATATCTGGTTGCAAGGGTATGCTTACTGAGCGCCAAGAGCCAAACCATTCTGCAGATGTGTGTATGTCTCCAGCACGGGAGCAGATCATATCTTTCCAGTTCACCACAGTCCACACCGTCCCCTACTGCCTGATTCGAATGAATTTTGCCCATTTCCTTTAGCTGCTTCACCCTGTTAATGGAAAGAGCCCTAGACCAGTAGTCAGGAGACTCCGTTCTGCTCCTGGCTCTGTCAGTCATTTGCTCTGTTACCTTCGGTCAGCACCTTCCTCTGTCTCAGCCTCAGTGTCTTATCTATAAAATAAGGCCATTGGATTCAATACTTCTCGGCCTCTTTTGCTCTGGCATTCTGAGATCTATTATCCTAAGGAGAAAAACTCACTCTAATGACCTTCCTTGGAAAAGCAATGTCGTTCTCTGAGCTCCCTGGAGAGAATGGGTGTGTATGTGTTGTCTTTTCTGAGAAATGCAATTTATAATCATTAACAAAAATGGATGAATCTGCCATCAGCCTTCTCGCCTTTTCCTGGATTTCCAAATTATTCTGAATAATTAAAATGAGATGAAACTATCCTAATACCACCAATGTGTTCTCTTTTGAGATGAACGCATTGTAGGCTTTGTACTCCAAATAGCTAAAGCACCCCCCCTCTTTTAACCAAACTGATTTAACTGACCAAAGCTTGATTTGTGGTGGTTGTTGCTGTCATTCCCCTACAGAGAGTGACAGCTAACAATATGAAGGAAATGATAAGGAAAGGGGGAAATCTCAAAGACTAACAAAATGAAAGAAAAAAAAAAGCAATCACTGCCTAGAAACATGTGGAATGGTCATTCTGAAGCTTACTGCGAGGTTCTTTCGCTCCAAAAAGCAGCTCCACTGTGACTGGAGTCCATTTACTAATTGTGTAACACCGGGCGCTTGTCCTGCTCCCATTACAGGAAAGTCCCTCTTATCTGTTGAGATCAGGATCTGTAATTGTAGGTTAATGGAAGGCAGAGGAAGCAGAGAGCACTGGAGTATTCAAGAGCAGTCTGCTAGCTGGGAGGGGCTCACTTGCAGGGGCTCTAGTCAAATCTTCAAGGAAAATGGACAGCATTGGTTAATCCAGAGAACTGACGAGTTCAGAAGTCAAGAATGAGAGGGTTTAAATAATGAGAAAATACAGAAAAACGTCAAAAGATCATTGTCTAAATCCACTCAGAGACAGTTAGCATTTTTATATAAGTACTTAGAGACCTTTCTCTTCACAAATATTTTCAATATGTAATTCACAAATATCGCACATCTAAATATATTTTATATGTTAGTAATATAACCTATGTAAAGAGGTTATACAAATACATCCCTGTATAGCCCGAATTTCACTTAATATGTCACAAGCATCCATTGAGAGTCATAAATATAAATACCTATCATTTTTTATTAGCAATTTCATTTCCTTATTTCAAAACCCCAATTATTCACAAAATGCCATCTATGACACACTTCTGTCAAATATTTGAGAAAAAAAAAGACAAAAAATTCTACTTTGTTTTGAAACTTCCCAATACCGATAGCTAAAAATGTTCCTTGCTTGTTGGATATCATGTGTAGGAGTGTCCCAATCCATTTAGAGAAAATTCCCCTTCCCATTTATAAATAGCATGGCACTTTGAGTCTAGGGTGGTTAAGAACAATTTAGGATAATTTGCAACAATAATACAAATTCAAACAAATAATCAGTCACACAATTGTGCTAAAAGGCAACTGTTGCCCCTATATTGCTAAAAACTTTATTGAGATAATATTCACAGAGTACACAGTGTACCCAATTTAAGTAAAAAATGCAGTGTTTTTTAGGATAGTCACAGTGTTGTGCAACCATCATCATGATCAATTTTAGAACATTTTCATCACCTCCAAAAGAAAGGCCATGTCCGTCAGCAGTCACTCCCCATCCCCACCACCCAACTTACCGAGGAACTGCCAGAGTGTTTTCTTAAATGATTGTACCATTTTACATTTCCAACAACCGCTTGTGAGTGTTCCGCTGTATCCACATTCTTCTCAATATTTGTTACCATCTCTTTGAATTCTTTCAACATTAAATGTGCTGTCAGCTGTGGGGTTCTTGTAGGTGACCTTTATCAGATTGAGGAATTATTTCTAGCTGGTTGTACTTTTATCATGAAAGACTATTGTATTTTTGTCAAATGCTTTTTCGGTGTCTACTGATATTATCCCATGGTTTTATTTGCCCTTTATCCTATTAATAGGGCATATTGATTTGGTTTATTCTCATAAACCAATCTTGCTGAACCAATCTTGCATTTCTGAGATGAATCCTACTTGGTCATGGTGAATCAACAATTTATATCATGTTTGCTAGTATTTTTAAAAGGATATCTGTATCTATATTCATAAGGGATATTGGTAGCTTTGTTTTCTTGTGACATATTTTTTCTAATTTTGGTATCAGAATAATACTGGCCTTATAGAATGAATTAGGTAGCACTTCCTCCCCTTATATTTTTGGGAAGCTTTGTAAAGAATTGATGTTATATTTTTTTAAAGGAAATGAAAAAATATATAAAATAATTTATTTTTTTGTTTGTTTGCTAATATTCACTTGTAAATCAGGTTCTGGGCTTTTCTTTTAGGTGCTTCTATTATTATTAATTTGATATCTTGTTATTCAGGTTTTCAATTTCTTCTTGAATCAGTTTTGGTAGCTTATGTCTTTCTAGGAATTTTTTCATTTATTATAGGCTATTAATGTGTGGCATATAGCTATTCATAGTATTTC
The DNA here is from genome assembly GCF_000147115.1 of Myotis lucifugus. Taxonomy (NCBI): domain Eukaryota; kingdom Metazoa; phylum Chordata; class Mammalia; order Chiroptera; family Vespertilionidae; genus Myotis; species Myotis lucifugus. Next base: position 2,323,702 of record NW_005871135.1, read on the forward strand.
CTTACAATCCTCTTTACATCTGTAAGGTAAGTAGTTATGCTCCTTTTTTCATTCCTAATATAATTTTTTTTTAATGCTCACCCAAGGACATGCTTAGAGCAAAGGGGGGAGGAGAGAAAGAGAGAGGGAGAGAGAGAAGAAACATTGATCAGTTGCCTTCTGCACATGCCCCTACCGGGAATTGAACCACAATCCAGGTATGTACCCTGACCAGGAATTGAACTGACAACCTCTTGGTGCACAGGATGATGCTCAACCAACTGAGCCACTCTGGCCGAGCCCACTTTTATTGACTTGAGTCTTCTCTATTTATTTCTTGGCGAGTCTAAAAATTTATCAATTTTGCTGATCTTTTCTAAGAACAACGTTTTGGTTTCATTTTCTGTATCTTCTATTCTTTATGTTTTTTTCCTCTCTCTAATCTTTATTATTTCCCTTCCTTCAGCTCACTATGGATTTAGGTTTGTTGTTTTGTTTTGTTTTCCCAGGGTGTTAAGATAAAAAGTTAGGTTACTTCTTGCCCCTACATTTTGATGGAGTGCCGACTCAAAAACAATGGTCATAAATAGTAAGAGCAACTATTTATTGTCTACTGTGTTAGATATTTGTATACATCACTGCTAGACTTCATAACAGACCTGCCAGTCAGGCACCCTTATCCCCTTTACAAATAAGAAAAGCGGGTTCTAAGGAACAAACTGAGTTGCCCATGAATCCATAGCAGAGCCAATAATTATATCCAGTTCTATATGGCTCAAAATTGGTGCTGTTTCTTCCCCACAAAGAGAAAGAACAAAGCCTGAAATTGGGGGTCATTACACCTGAGCTCATTTCCACTGAAAGCACCACCATAAATCCTGCCTGAAACTCAATTTCCCCAATTCTCTGCAGAGTCAGCGCCTTCTCGTTCGCTGGATCTTAGCTTCAGCATCACTTCTTCTGAGAGTTTCTCTGACCATTCTTTCGAAAAGAGGTCCATCTCATCAACCTATTCCTCAGAATTCTACGCATTCCCTTTGTTCATTTATTACATATGTTAATGTGCTGCCCTTCATTTGTTCATTTATAAATTTTGTTTTCCTATCTTGCTTTTGGGCTTTTCCCCCATTAAATCTTAACTCCATGAGGTCATTGTCTTGTTCATTGTCTTTTCTCAGCTTCTATAGAGACCCTGGTTCATAAAACATGTTCAAAAAATATGTGTGAATTGAATGAATTGGTAAGATAAGAGGTAACTAAAGTCTGCTCAGATACAAAGTCATGGAATTCTCTTGTTGTTTTCTGGGGTAAAAATTCACTCAGAAAAAATCAAGAAGAAAGTGAGAACTCTTACAGAACTCAACTTCCAGGTCTCACAGGAACCAGAACCTCATTGGGTATCTGCGCCCCCTCTCCCCTCTCCCTTCTCCACCTCCCTCTCCCCTCTCTCCTTGGCCTCCCATCTCTGCTTCTGTCTTTATGTCTTCTAGTCTCTGTCTAAGGACCAGCTTCTTCATTTTAACCATAGTCCACCTGGCTATTCCAAAACAGTTGTTTTAGCCCTTTAGATAACTGGCTCTTATAGCTCCAGTGCCTACAGTTAACTGAGTCCCCTTTTCAAGTACTGATTTCAAATTTCTGAGAGATACAGCCTGACTGACCCAATGTGTCAGTGGTGCTTCTCTGGGCCAATCAGTTAAGATCAACAGGTTGGGTTATATAGTACACAGACAGGTCCTTTCTCTGCTGTGGGGCTATACATAACTGGGGTTTAGAAGATGATTGGCAGGTCTATTACAAATTTAAAATTCTGTATTTAACATTTAAATTTTGTATCTATGTCCAAGTCACATGGATAGTGAGTGAGACTAAACCCAGGTTGTTTTACTCCCAATACACATAGTTATTTTAGACAAAGATTTACGATATCCTGCCCTGGGCCCACAAAGTAGAAACCCTTTTGTACTAGTAAAGACCCTTGTGTTTCACGGGCTGTGCATCTGGCTACAATCCACTCCTGGGACATTCAGCCTAGAGAGGAGAGGGCCTTCTAACTCCTGCTGTGAGGAAATTGCATTATTGGATTTTTAAATAAACAATTGGCCAGAATATCTAAGAGCCTTTCCTGCAGACCTTGACAGGTTTATTATTATTTTTTTAAAATTAGAAATCCTGGCCTGAGGCGAAATGAAAATGTCTTCAGAATTGCAATCAGTGCTCATGTTTCAGATTTGAAATGCGCGTTAGCAACTGGAGTTTCCTGCGACCCGATCCTGTGACTCCATGCAGGGAACTGCTGACTCCTGTGAATGAAGGTGTCCTTGATGGGAACTGTCCTTGGTCATCGCCAGTGGGCAAGGAAGACTCCCAATTATGTGATGTGTGAAGGCCATTTTCCCCCTTTCCCACAGTCTGACAGCAATCAGTCAAACTACATGTGGGACTGAGAAAACAAAGGCCTCACGCAAGACCCAGAACAGTGTATATGGCCCTTGTACAATAACAGCCCTAACTCAGAAGAGATTATGAATGTGCACACACACTCCTACCGATTTGACCAAGAAATGTCAACACTGAGGCAGCATCTTCAGGAAATGCATGAATTGGGGGTCCAGTTTAAATTTCCAAATACAATGAATTGCTAGAAGAAAAGGCTTTGAGCCTCCATTAAAACAGCAGGCACATACAATGATACTGTGCCGGGAATTTTCACAAAACTGTTTGGATTTCACACAGGTACCTCTAGAAGGCAATGCCTCAGGGCTTGAACTAATAAATGATTATCTTCCAATGTAAGAGGGTAAATAAAACCTAATTCATGTATTTTCTTTATTTACTTGTTTATTAATACTACCCTGACTCCACAAGGATTACTGAAGAATTCAGAAAAGTGTTGTTGTTTGTTTTTTTTAATTTCCCTGGTAGAAATCCAGTTTTACACCTAAACTTAATTCAGAATGGTAAAACAAAGTGGAGATTTCTGAGGTCCCTCTCCGTACACACCCCTCCCAAACTTCATTACAGTACATGTTTGAAAGCAAAATTCATGAGAGAAGCAACTGACCTGAATTCTCCCAATTACTAAAAACCGGAATGAATACTTGCACTCCAGTCCTCTAACTCCAAACCTAGGCCTCTTTTCATGGTCTCTGCCACCTCTGGTTCAAATCACTCCAACTCAACAAACCACACATCTGCTCAGGGCCAGGCCCTGGGCTGGAATTGGGCCTGGAATCAAACAGGCAAATGAAACAGGCTCTGGCTGTCAGGAGGCCATGGTCCAGTGAAGAAACGAACCGAGATGTACTCCCAGTCTCATTGGAGCAATGGCTATGACAGCAATTGAAAGAGTTATCAAGGAATCACTTCTCCGAAGGCTGCTGATTCCCAAGAGTATTTTTGCCAGGTAATTTCACTCAACATTTCAAGAAGCAGATCATTCTTATACTTTAGAAGCTGCTCCAAGGGCAGAGAAGTTGAACCGATCTTTCATTCATGGTCTGAAATCAGCAAAACTTGCCCCAAACAGGATTCACAGACTTCAGAGGCAATGTTCCTACCACAGGGCCTAGCCCCCACCTTGGCAGCACTGCCTGGACCAGGTAAGGGTCCCTGAACCAAACTCAGCTAATCCACTGGCTGGCCAGCAGCTAACAGTTTCTCTTGTGAACTGCTGGAAACAGAATTGGAGAGAACATGGGTCCATATTCCATGTCGGTACTAGGACAGTTTAGACGTGCAGGTGCATCTGACAGCCAAGAAAGTTTTCTAAGAAAGAGGATGAGAGACAAGGAGAAATCAGAGGCTCAAGAAGCCGAGGGAGGCAAATATCATGTAACTCTGAAGAGACAGCGAGAGTGGCTTTGGTTTCCATAGGTTGCCTAGCTCCAGTTCCCATGAGACCACGCTGTAGGCTTGTTTCCATGGTGTTGCCTGGTCTGTCCTTTCAGTAACAGCCTCTACCACCCCCATCAGATGCATTCACGTCCCCTGTGCTGTACAGGGTCAGTTTCCAGTCTCTGCATAAAGATAGCCTTGCTAGAATAATAATGGCTTAAAACAAAGAGACAAAATTATCATTATTTGCAAAAAATACCTAGAACACTCAAGAGAATCAACTATTAAAATTAATAGGAAGGGGCAGTCTAGAAGAGGTCAATGGCGGGAAAGGGGAACATCTGTAATACTTTCAACAATAAAGATCTTTTAAAAATGAAAAAAAAATTAATAGAAAAGCTCAGCAGAGAGACTGGTTATGGGGTAAATATACCAAAATAATAGTGTTTTTCTTTACTGGCCTTAAGTACTTGTAAATATGACTTTTACCTTATTCACAACAACAACAGAAAATCTAAAGTGCTTATAAGTAGCTTCAGCAAGAAATATACAAGGTGCTTATGAAGAAACCACAAAACTTTACTGTGAGATGTAGAAAGTACTTGACTAAACAGGAAGATGAACAGCATTTCTAGACAGAAGGGTCAATAATGTAAAGAGATCAGTTTTTCCTAAATTAACTTACAAGTTTATCATATTTTCCAATCAAAATGTTGACCAGGTTTTTGGAAACATAACAAGATGATTCTGAAGATCATCTGCAATCGTGACAGGTAAAAGGAGGTAGGCCAGTTTTGGAAAAAAAGAATTATTAGGAAGATTTACCCTCCTATATTGCACAGCAAACATAATAAAAATGTTACAGTTTTGGCATAAAAAGACATGTCAATGGACAAAAATAGGAGTGGGTCTACATACACACACATACACACACACTCAGAAATGTAATAGATCATTAAAATGTCTCACAAATTTGTGGGGGAAAATTACTTTTAATGCATGGTTATGGGGCCCTTTTACAAGGGGGTAAAAGTCTTGGAGTACAGAGAAGCATTCACCCATCTTATCTACATTAAAGTTACAGATTTATAAAATAATTAAATATTTTAAAATGTTAAAAACAAAAATTATTAACTAAGGAGGTAAAAGACCTGTTCTCAGAAAACTACAGGACACTGAAAAAAGAGATAGAGGAAGACATAAACAGATGGAAGAACACACCGTGTTCATGGATTGGTAGAATCAACATCATTAAGATGTCCATACTACCCAAAGCAATCTATAGATTCAATGTATTTCCCATTAAAATACCAACAGCATATTTCACAGATCTAGAACAAACTCTCCAAAAATTCATCTGGAATAAAAAAGACCCCGAATAGCTGCAGCAATCCTGATAAAGAAAAGTAGGAGGGATCTCAATACTAGATATGAAGCTGTATTACAAGGCCACTGTTCTCAAAACTGCCTGGTACTGGCACAAGAACAGACATATAGACCAATGGAATAGAATAGAGAACCCAGAAATTGACCCAAACCACTATGCTCAATTAATATTTGACAAAGGAGGCAAGAACATACAATGGAGTCAAGACAGTCTCTTCAATAAATGGTGCTGGGAAAACTGGACAGATACATACAAAAAAATCAAACTTAGACCACCAACTTACACCATACACAAAAATAAACTCAAAATGGATAAAGGACTTAAACATAAGACGGGAAACCATAAAAACACTAGAAGAATCCACAGGTAGCAAAATCTCAGACATATGCCCAAGCAATATCTTCACCGATACAGCTCCTAGGGCATTGGAAACTAAAGAGAAAATAAACAAATGGGACTACATCAAAATAAAAAACTTCTGTACAGCAAAAGAAACTATCAACAAAACAACAAGAAAGCCTACCACAATGGGAGAACATATTTGCCAATGTTATCACCGATAAGGGTTTAATCTCCGACATTTACAGGGAATTCATACAACTTAACAAAAGGAAGATAAACAACCCAATCAAAAAATGGGCAATGGACCAAAATAGATACTTTTTGAAAGAGGACATAAGGAAGGCCAAGAGACATATGAAAACATGCTCAAAGTCACTAATCATCTGAGAGATGCAAATCGAAAGGACAATGCGGTACCATCTCACACCTGTCAGAATGACAAATGCTGGCAAGGATGCAGAGAAAAAGGAACCCTCGTGCACTGCTGGTGGGAATGCAGACTGGTGCAGCCACTGTGGAGAACAGTACAAAGTTTCCTCAAAAAATAAAAATGGAACTCCCATTTGACCCACTGATCCCACTTCTAGGAATATATCCCAAGAAATCAGAAACACTAATCATAAAGGATATATTCACCCCTATGTTCATAGCAGCACAATTTATAATAGCTAAGATTTGGAAACAGCTTAAGTGCCCATCAGCAGATGAGTGGATTAAAAAACTGTGGTACATCTACACAATGGAATACTATGCTGCGGTAAAAAAGAAGGAATTCTTACCGTTTGCAACAGCATGGATGGAACTGGAGAGCATTATGCAAACCGAAATAAGCCAGTCAGAGAAAGATAAATATCACATGATCTCACTCATTTATGGAATATAATGAACAACATAAACCGATGAACAAAAACAGATCCAGAGACATAGATGCATCGATCAGATGCTCAAACCTCAGAGAGAAGGTAGGTGAGGGTGGGGTTAAGGGGGAGAGATCAACCAAAGGACTTGTATGCATGCATATAAGCCTAACCAATGCACACAGACATCAGGGGGGTGAGGGCATGAGTGGGGGGGGTGAGGGGGCAATGGGGGGATAAGGACACATATGTAATATCTTAATCAATAAAGAGAGAAAAAAATTAAATAATAGTGAGAATTAATCAATATGAGGGGCAAAGGGAAAGAGGATATTTTAACTTAAAAAGGGAAGAAATTACCCACAAGAATAAAAATTAGGTATTATGTAAAAATATAAAATAATCTGGACTTAAACAGTAATGACAAAAATGAAATTCCAGGGGGCAAACTGGAAAATTTTTCTACAAACATAACAGAATAAGAGCTATCCATAAGCCATAAAGGAAACTGATAGAGAACTTTCAGATTCCAATTGAAAACTGGCCATAAAATGTCACAAGAGGCTATTTGTGAAAAGAAAATATAAATACTAAATAAACATGATTTAAAAAGGCAACCTCACTAGCAATTAAATAATGCAACTTAAAACAATGAGCTATTATCCTCACCTGTCAAATTAGCAAAATGAGGGAACAAAATTCTCCTTTAAACTGGGACCTCACGTGAGATAAGCAACCTCTCTGCTACTGGGAACATAAATATGTATCTTTTGAGAGAGCAATTCAAGCATTGTACCCAGAGTTAAATATATTGAAATCTTTTAAAGCAGTATTCCCATTTATAAGATCCAAAGAAGCTAATTTGCACCCCAGACTAAAAATACACTGAGATATACATTGCAGAGACTTATGTGTGCACATGTGACTAATAGCATAATTAGAAGCAAAAATACACTCAGAAAGAAAGAACTGATTAAAATTGTGGTACATTCCGTATGATGGAAATTAATGTAGGCATTGCAAATGAGACTTGGGGAGGATTTTTCTTTTTTAAAAGGTCTTTATTAATATCACATTTTCAAAAATAGACAGCAGTCCTCCATGTAAGTTATGATCTCAACTTAGTTGACACACACACACAGCAAAACACTCCGAACATGGAACCACTGTCAGTGATTTCATCTGGGAGACAGAATCACTGAGGACTCTCGAAATTTTTAAAGTCCTTTTCTCCATTTTTTAAAGTATATGTGCAAAGATATACATATTGCTTTTATAATCAGGAGCAAGAAAGAGAGAGGAAAGTGGGGAAATCCTCTGACTATATGGAATAAGAGCTTTGATACAGGCCTTTGCTTCAAGACACCAGATATGTCTGGAGGAGTCAAGGAGGAAACACTCCAATTGGAGCTCCTGGAAGTGGGTTCTGGGGGAAGGTCATGGAAGGGCATTCCTGGTAACACCAACTTCCACAGGAGATGTGAGAAACACCAATTCAGGGTTAAACACTACTGTGAAAGATGCAAAGGGGGAAATTATCATCGTTTAGGGGGAAAAAAAGCATGAAAAAAATTGGTAGTTTATGCTAAAAGAGAGATGAGTAATTAAGTAGTAACCAATGAGATGTGGGGATAGATTTTGGGGTAAGGGAGAAACAAGGCAAAGAGAACTCAGAGGAAACACCATTGGCTCCCAGTTGCATCCTCTCCTCCAGCCTTCTAACCTATCCGTCCATGCAATCCTCTCCATGTGTTCATTCACTCCATGCATTCAACTTGTCTGACCCTTTCTCCCATTTTGCCACATTTCTCACTCTCCATGAGCCATTTCAGAAGGACAGAAAGAGAACCATGGCCTGTTCAACGCTGGTGAACTCTGGGGCCCCTGATTTTCTCAGCAGGGGACCACTAAATTTAGGGTGAAAATGCAGCTATGATTTCAAGATGTTTGGTTTGTGCTTCTCTCGAAACCTCCCCACCAGAAAAAGGAAGGCAATTCTATATGGAAGGTAACTGAACATCTCATCAACCAAACAGATGCTGACTTAATACACTGGCAATCGTTCCTACGCCAGATTGATGCAAGCTACCTGAGTGGATGGATAACAAAGAATCCCCACTGCAATACATTTATAACTTAAACTCCTGGGTCTTAGAGTTGGCTGCCCATTGTAATCACCCCGGGAGCTTTAAAAAACACTGCTGCTCAGATCACACCCCAGAGATTTAATATAATTGGTCTGAGGTGTGGTCTGGCACCAGGAGTTTTAAAGGCTCCCCCAGTGATTTTAATGGGCAGCCACGTTTGGAAACTACTATTCAAAGGGAGAGGAAGACAAAATGACTAATCCTTAAAGGGTCCTGACCACGTAACTTTCCTGGATCAAATCCTTAATGGCTTCCCTACTGCATGTGGAAATAAATTCAAACTCTTGCTTGGCATTTGTGGCCCAATGTAACCTAGTACCTACCAGACCTCATTCCTCCGAGTCTCCCCAATAAAAGGTCCATTGCCTGAACATACCTTTCGTCTCTAACTCTTCTCCAGAAACAGAACAGAGGCAGATATCTGCCGATTTTAATTGTTTGCTATTGGCTACCCAGAAAAGTGTGCTTAGAAATATCCTGAGACCATTACAGCACTCAAAAGGAAAAAGTTCTGTGATCTATTAGTAATATCTGAAAGGGCAGATCCAGTGCTAGATAGCTGCCATGCTGGCATTATTCCTCCCTACTCTCTCCAGCTCCCACCCTTCGTCTATAATGTCTAGAGGAGCGGTCGCCAACCTTTCGGACCTCACAAACCACCAGTGGTCCGCGGACCACCAGTTGGCGACCACTGGTCTAGACCATCCTTCACAGCACACAGTAGGGACCTCTCCTCTCTGAAGCCTTCCTGTGGTCCTCCAAATTCTCCCTACCTTTCCTCCTAGAGTTTATGAAGTTTTCCTCTTGAATTTCCATTAGCACACCTTTACTACAGAAATCAATACCAGCTTTTGTGAATACGCCTCAAATACTACAGGACTGATTCTCAAACTTTAGCTTGCATAAGAATCACATTGGAGTTTTGTTAAAACACACACCCAGGATTTCCGGTTCAGTAGGTCTTGGGTATGTTTTGAGAATTTGCCTATCGAACAAGTTCCCAGGTGAGGCTGATGGCTACTAAGCTGGGTACCACATTGAGAACCATTGTTCTAGAAGGGCTGTCTTGACATTTAGCAATATCCTAAACATAGAAGCTGATAATTTTTCACCACAGCAATCCAAGCCAGGTATGATAAGCGAGAAATGACTGGTACAGACATACAGTGTAAGAAGTCACAATGGGTTGGGAATGATAAAAAACAATTTAGATGCCAGATTATGTTTCAGACAGAAGGAGAGAAACCAGGGTGATCCCTGGCTCAGCATCCAGAGCTGGGGTCACAGAGATGAGAGAGCACTTCCGAAAGATGCCAGACTGGTCATTTGGAGGCATACTTACTGTCTCCATCTGTCTCGAGCAAGCAGACCCTGAAACTACTGTGGATTTCACAAGGAGGAAAAGTCTGCCAGTGTGATCAGGGGTGAAATTGGGGGGTTGGGGGGAGTGAAGGAGAACAGTGGAGGAAGACTCCAGGAAGAACTTCATCTTGCACCTCTGGAAATACGTCTCCATTGGCTTCACTGACAGCCACCCCAAGGCTGCTGGGGAGGTGGGGGAGCTGATGGGAGATGAATGAGATGACGCTCTGGGAAGATTTCCCCGGCTCTCACTGGCTGGGTTTTAAAAGCCATTTCGGCAATTGTTCAGGGCTGTCAAATGTCTCTGTCAGATCGATAGGTTACTGTGGAATTTGCCCAGACTGTTGGCCAATCAAAATGTAAATTCCAGATAAATTTAATACATAAACCAACTTGTCTTCCTCAAGCCATTTTGAAAGTCATGAAAAGCAATCTGACTTTTCCTCATGACTGCCATACAGGAGACACATTTCTGCTGGTGTTAAGCATTTATTTGGCCTCAAAATTCATTGTGGACCCAGGGATGGTGAGGGAAACGCAGGGTCTATGTGCATCTATGACCCCATCATCCATGTGCTTCAAAGGGGCCAGCAGGTTCAATTATTTGGGTGCCCTTTATGGGAAATAGACAAATTAACATGAATATCTGTGGTGTATGTATGCACATGAAAGTGTTAGATTTGCTCGTGGGATGTGTGATGAAAAAGTCATGAACTCCCTATTTATGTCTCCCAGGGGCAGTCTCATTTTCTAAAACATGCAAGTGCGTCTGGGTGCATGATTATGCGTATGCATGTTGCAACCTATCTTTTCCAACAAGAACCATAAATCGTTACATGGCAAGAAAAGATTTATAGCCCAGCCAGGATGGCTCCAAGCCCCATGGGAAAGTAAGCATTAGAGACATGTCCTAATTTTTCACGTTAAAAAAAAAAGCCATAATGAGGAAATCATGTAAGCAAGAGGTATACAGCTTTAAACTCAGGAATGGCTAAAATAGCGACATCGCATTGGATCATTTTCCCTGTGGTCCTTAGACTGCAGAAGACTTACATCCACGTGACATTAGTTTATAAAACACTTTCACATCCACTCTGCCATTTGATCCTCGCAAAGCACAGGAAGTGACCAGGATGGCCCTCCCTTTATAGGTCAAGCACCTGAAGCTCAGGTAGGTGACATGGCTTGACCACAGCTGTATAGTAAGGGGAGAGCCTAGACGTGAACCCAGGGGTGCAGAATATTCTCCATTGTACCTCAGCTTCTTCCTTCCCTCCCCCATCTCTGCCCTTTTATGTAATGCATTAGGTAGGCTTTTATATCAGTCTTTCGTGGCTGCTACTATAACACATTACCACAAGGTGGCTAAAGGCAACAACAATGTATTCTCTTACAGTTCTGAAATGGGTCTGCAGGTTCAAGTCATGTGTCGGCAGGGCTCTGCTCGTTTGGGAGGCTCTGGAAGAGAATCGATGTCCTTGCTTCTCCCAGCTCCCAGCTGCAGTTGTTGGCCCCTTCAGAGACTTCCAGTTGATGGAGTCCTTCTCATGCTGCCATCTCTCCAGTGTTCTTCTTCTGCCTCCCTCTTCCATTTTTATGGACCCTTCTGATCACACTGGGTGCACCCAGATTCCAACACAGGGATAATCTCCCAATCTTAAGGTCAGTTGATTAGCAACTTAATTCCACGTACAGCCTTAACTCCCTTTGACCATGCAACCTGACATAATCACAGATTCGGGAATTAGGACACAGATATCTTTGAGAGCCAGTATTCTGCACCCCATAGCCCTCCAGTTTTCTAACTTCTAATGGGTCCAGCCAGTGTGGTTGGGGGTGGGGGGTGGGGGAGTGGGGCGGGCACTGGCAGGAGATCAGGGAGGGAAGAGAGGTCGCTCCAGGGTCCAGGTATTTATGCCCCCTGTTCTCTCCTTACTGTGCTGAATTTTGCAGGAGCTGCACGAGTCTGTCCAGGCCACAGCTCTGCTAGGCAGTCCCCTCCTATGCGAGGGCTTCCTCTGGTTCCCACCCCGCCCTTGTTCCATCAGGCCCGGGGTGGTAACTGCTTCCCTTGGTTGTTATCTCCTGGCTGCTTTATGGCCCTTGGTGGTGCCCTTAACCTTCCCCACACCTTTGTCAGCAACCCTCCCATTAAGCCATCTTCAATCACTCCTTTAAGTGTGGCAGCTGTTGCTTGCCAGGACCCTGGCTGATGGATGAAGCCAACACCTTCCAAGGTCAGCTCTTTCCCTTACACCACACTTGGCGGGATTAATGGGATGGCAACGAAGGCTACAGGATGAGGAAAGGCATGGTTCTATTTCAACCATAATTTCCTTCTTTCCCTTCCCGTCTAGGGCATACAATCGGGGCTAAACGGAGAGCAATGGCTACTGATAGTCTCACTTTAATGAATGGAAGGGGCCTGGTTTTGGAAGCGGGAGAGAGAATTCCCACTGGTTCAAAGTGGCTCAACAAATAAGGAGAAAAATGTACTCAATCCTTAGGTCTAGTGAACTCCAGCACTCAGAAACAGCCCCGTCGTCTGCTGAGCCTGGTCCCATTTCTCACTGGACTCTGCAGCTAGCTGGCCTCGTGATGGGGATAAGTGCCAATACCCCCGGCCCACCATGAGCCCTGCCGCCTGGGCTCTCGTTCACTTCCCTGGTCTCATCTCCTACCATGTCCTCCCACCTCGCTCAGTCCACCTGAACCACCCTGGCCTCCTTTCCGTTCCTCAACCTGGAAAGTCTGTTCTCACCTGAGGCCTATGTCCTTGCCGTCTCTCTTCCTAAAACCCTCTGTTCTCAGAATCTTCAAATGGCTACTTCTTCGCGATATCAGGGTCTTTGCTCAAATGTCACCTCCACAGGGAGTGCGTTCCTGACCAACCTAAACAGCAGCTCCATCATGAACCCCGTGTTTCTGCATAGCACTCAGCATCATCAGAATTACCTTTAAACACTGCTTTATTTCCCATCATCCCCCAGTGGAATATATTCTCTGTGTCTTATTGCAATATCCCAGCCCCTAGAACTGTGACGGGTCCATAGTCAGAATTGTTATTTAATTCTTAAGTTTAATGATATTAGCTAACATTTACTCAAAACTTGTATGCCAAGGCACTGTTCTAACAGTCCTATGTTAGAACTAGGACTAATTACTATTTACTAATTGTAATTCTCTACAGCAACATTATGAGGTTAGTGCTATTGTTATGCCCACTGTAGAGGAGAGAAAACTGAGGCTCCCAAGAACTGTGAGTTTGACCATCCCCAGTTACAGATGGCAAAGCTGGTAAACAGCAGAGGAAGGTTCTGAACACCGGCAGTGGGCTGCAGAACCTCTGCTTTCATCACTGTACTCCACTCTCCGGCCCCTAAGCAAGGAGGTGCTTTGGGCTTTTCATGTATGTTTCTTGATACTCATTCTCCCCTTCACCCTCTTTGCACAATTGAATGTGACCTCTGACATAAATTTGGGCATCCATTCCTGACAGAATCCGTCTTTGCTATCTTCCTATTTCAAATGATATCACTTATGTTAGAATATGAATCAAATCAGGTCAGAAACATGGGCTAACTTTCCAATTGATGATTCTTTAAGATAGAAACTCTCACTCACATCTCTAGTGTCCAGCTGAGTACAGATTAGGCACTCAGGAACTGATACATATATTAGACAGGCTGTATTTTAGACACAATAATTATTGAATAAATAAAGATACTTTATGACTTGTAAGCCATGTAGGTTGGTCCAAAGTTTTGATCATTTAGTGCCAAAGTTCCAAAGAACACTGGAATCAGTAAACTCAACAAGGAGAAGATGAGATAGGATGTGGCGAAAGCTCCATTGCGGAGCCTGATCTGACACCGGTGTCCACAGACAGGTCAGGGGATGAACATATGTCCAGAGAAAGTAGCTGCACTGGAACCACTGGATAAAGAAGGGGGCAACGGTGGGGAAACACAGACAGGGGGTGAGATGTTGCTATGAACTCAGCAGCTTATCAAAGCTAAGTGGGGATCCCAGCCTTGGGCAACACACACCTAGAACTTGAGCCTGGCCTTCCTTCTTCAGTCTCTCCTAGGTGTGCTATTTCCCACCCTCCCAGCGTTGGCTGCTTCTGCTGGTCCCACTGGTGGGTGCACACACCCTCTCTGATCACCTAACCAAACAGAGCAATTTATCCTCCAGAGTTTTCAAGAAAAAAGTTCCAAGTGTTAGAGATTAATTAGGAACTGTGAGTTCCACGGAATGGCCATTGGTTCTAAAGTGATGGCAGTTCAGAGCAACAGGGATGATGAAGAGGAACACTGAAAAGAGAAAGGGGAGCGTTCTTGGTGGTTGTGTGACTCACACAGCTCCTTTGTTAGAGAGTTTGTTCATCAAAACAGTGGGTGACAAAAGTGAGGAGGATGAGTAAGAAGCCTGCAGGAGTCATAAAGCTTGAGCTGGTGTTAGAAAAATCATGGAGGAAATCAAACACAGGACTGGCTCAAGATGTTCAGATTTTATAACCCTGTAATCATCTAATTTAGTAACCATAACTACAATCCTAATGATAATAGTAAGGAATGGATTTTATTGGAAATCCTGTGAGAAGAACTGTGGCTGCTAGCATGAAACATTCCACTCCTAGGAGTGGGCTCCCCTCACCACGGATCAATTAGTGTTGGGCAACGGGAGGTGTCCTTGTCTTGGTTCTGCAGAGCGGGCTGAGGTGTCCATCCTGCATGGTCTAAAAAGAAAGCCCGACTCCCTCCTCCACCAGGCTGCTCGGTTCCATCCCACCACAGTCCTGTCTTTCTGGCATCTTTGCCATCAAACACCTAAATTAATGATTTGGATGATATTCTGGATCGTTACAATGCACATTTCTCTCTCCTACCAAGGTGATTATGAACTCACAGAAAAGGAGAACTCCCCCCAGTGCTTTTAAAGCCCAGCAGCGACAGGGGTGGGCGCAGACCTGACCTTCCATGAATGCAGGTTAAGTTGAAGTAGAATAAACTTTGCCAAAAGGATTTGCAGAATGTTGACAGATGTTGTATAGGAGTGTGAGGCAGGAGCCAAGGGGGTGGCAGGCTTCCCTGGTCAAATCCTTTTGGGAAACACTGGGTTAAACAAAGTGTAACAGGATCCCTCCCTCCAGGGCTCCTCTGTCCCTGTGCTATGCAAATATGCACTAAGAATCTCTGAGAGGGGCTTTCCTGGGCAGAATTTGCAAAACATATTTGTCAAAGAAGCCTTTATTTTAGAGAGAAACTTAAAAGTGCTCCACTGAAAACCCTTAGAAAGCATTGAGTTTAATTACAGATTTTTTAAAAAAAACTTTCAAGATTACTTTTTCCACGTCCTCATCTAAAAAATAGGAATGATCATCTCACTGACCCCCAAAAGTTGTTGTGAAGATTAAATAAATGAATATATGTGAAGGACTTTAAACAATAGATGATTACCATCAGCATTTTATAGGTGAAAATATCAGTTTCCACTGCATATGGCTTAGGGGTTCAAAGCCAAGGCTTTGGAATCAGACCAAGATGAAGTGGGTTTGCATGACCTTGGACAGGTGATGCCATCTCTCTTATCTTATCCTCCTCTTCCTTATCTGTGAAACAGGACGGATAGAGCCAGCTTCCTGGAGCTGCTGTAAAAAGTAAAGAGGATAATGTGGTCATAGTCGGTTTGGCTCAGTGGATAGAGCGTAGGGCTGAGGACCAAAGGGTCCTGGGTTTGATTGCGGTCAAGGGCATGTACCTCAGTTGCAGACTCCTCCCCGCCCAGGCCCTAGTCAGGGTTCGAGCAGGAGGCAACCAGTTAATGTGTTTCTTTCACATCCATGTTTTTCTCTGTCTTTCCTTTTTTCTTCCACTCTCCCTAAAAATCAATGGAAAAATATCCTTAAGTGAGGATTTTTTTAAAAAGAGGAAAATGTGGGTCAAGGGCTTAGCCCAGAAATTGGTACCCAAGGCCCAGCCAGTAGGTGGTAGCTCTTAGTTATGAGATAATATTCACTAGACGCAAATGCTATTCTAAAGGTTGATATGTAGTAACACATCTTAATAAACAAGAGGTAGATGCCTCTTCAGTCCCATTTTACAGAAATAAAAATTGAGGACCAAAGAGGTGAAACAACTCTCCCAAGGCTCACAGCTAAGAAGAGCGAGTCAAGGTTGCCACCCCATCGGGCTGACTGCAGAGCTCTCTCTCAACTGCTGTGCGGCCCTGCCTCTCAGGGCCTGCGCCCCATCCACAGTGCATGGCATTGGCTGAGTCTGGTCCTTAGCTCCTGGCTTATTACTTACCTGCCAGCACACTCAAGACAGAATGCATTCTGCCAGGCGGCCAGGCTTTCCCAAGTCTGCATGACTCTTGTCCCAGGATGAGCCAGCTGCAGCCAGGCAGCGTGGCTTCAAGAGGCCTTGTCTGCATTACTCAGTCCAGGCCTACCCAGGCGGGTAAGATCCAAAGTGAGGCCCTTCAGGTCCTCTCCCAAAGGGCCTACGTACGCTCAGATATCTGGGGACAGTGGCCCCCACTTCTTACTCAGAGAGACCTGAGGACCTGGATTCACAGGGTCACCCCCATCGGATACCCTCCTGATAAAACCACGTGAGGAAGAGAACACCACACCCACCCTCTCCTCCAGAGGAAGCTTTGAGTCTGAATCTGACTGAACCCATGACCCAGGCAATTGTCCTCCCTCTCAGAGTAAACTGAGACTTAGAGACAGAAGGCCATTTGTCTTCGGTCACTGAGCCAGCAAGTTATTACAGAGCAGGGACCTGAACTTTCAAACCTTGTCCTTTCTGTACTTCTCCAAACATGCCCGGCAGATAAAGAGGGGTCAGAAGGAAGGAACTGTGGGTGAACTTAAAACAAATCCGTCCACAGAGAGCTTTTATCTGCGGATGTGATGCAATGGGCCTTGGGTTAACTAACGCCGCGAGTTCAGAGATGCCAGGAGAAGACGCTGCGCCTGTGTCCAGTTCCCTCTAGACTAGAGTTATAAGCTGAGACCAAGCCATCCATCTTTTCTCCTTCCAAGGCGTCACCTGCTGGTAACTGAGGTTATGTCAGCATTTCCAGGAGCTGTATTTATGTAGTGCTTTTATCAGGCAAGGCCACGGCCCTGATCCCACAGCAGGGCCGGGTCAGGCAATTGAGGCATTACATCATCTCAATTGAGCTGTTTTGGAAGGAGGCGCCAGAAGAGAAGGGGAAAGGGGCCAGGATGGTGGGGAGGAGAAAAAACTTCACATGTTAAACAGATAATATATGTTACACTCGGTTCAGGTGCCTCCCAGACATTGTCTGAATCAATCTTCACAGGAGCCCTACAAAGTAGGCATTAAAAGCCGCTGTAGAGCCTGGCTGGTGTGGCTCAGTGGTTGAGCATCGACCTATGAACCAGGAGGTCATGGTTCGATTCTGGTCAGGGCACATGCCCAGGTTTCAGGCTTATCCCCAGTGTGGGGGTGCAGAAGACAGCTGATCGATGATTCTCTCTCATCACTGATATTGCTCTTTTTCCCTCCCTCTCCCTTCCTCTCTGAAATCAATAAAGATATATATATATTTTAAAACCCAGCGATACAGACGAAGAAAGTGGTCAGAAGGGTTAAAGAGGTCCAGGATTCAGCACATGTGTGATTTACTGCTCCGCGGATTCCGAGGTCCGCCCTGTCTGCACCATTCTCCCTGCCTCTACCCTCAGAGCTGGGGCTGTGTCTCACTTAACTCACTTCAGACAAGTTCCTTCCCACTCGGGGCCTCCGATCTCTTATCCCCAAGTAATAACAGTCCTTCCCTCCCTAGAGACTGGCAGCACATAAGGCCCAAATATTGGAAAACATTTTGATCAATTAAGCACTAAGTATGTAGTACTTTTGTAAATAGCAAAAAGAGCTATTAAAAAAAGGCAAAGCAGCGAATATCTATTTATTTGCCTTGTTTCTTCTTTTTAGTAGCTCTTTTAACATATCCATATCTATGTTTAGACAGGGTGGAGCAACAGTAGGTGTACAGTTGTGAGCACATGAAACAGTTCATTCTTGTAATATTATTGATTAATTATTGCATTATTTTCTATATGTATACATGGGGTAAATGTGTATGGATATAGACAAACACACACACAAGAACACACTGTAATAATTAACTGCACATGTATGTTACTGCAGCCAATTCTTTTGTAATGTCATTCATAAAGCACTGGTGTGCTTCCTTTTTTGACATGTTGATCTCCTTATGTTTTCTTTTTTGGATAAACATGTCACTTTAATCATACAACACTTTACCTTCAAATGTTCATTTAACATCCCTTTCAATATTCTACCTCTAATTGCATCAACGGATGACTTCTCTTCATGGTTGTATGCAAAAGGTAGAATACTTCACGTGATTTGTGAGTCTTCCTTCCATACAAAGCTACGGTTCTTGAACATCTATTTTCTCTAGTGTGGTGTTGGAAACATGGTCCCTAGAGTGAGCCTGGATTCAAATCCTGGCGCTGCCACTTGCCTGCTGTGTGACCCTGGGCACATTACTGTCCCTTCTACATGCGAAATGGGACAGTATCAGTGCTCACCTCGTAGGCAATAAAAGTGTATATTGAAAATGCCGAGGACCGTTCTGGAACATAGCGATGCTCAAGAAAACATCACTGCAGTTATTTCATTCCAGCTCTCGGAACAGAGAAGAGATTATGTTAAATGATCTCTGACCATGGTTTGCACTTGCTTTCGGGTGTGACTAACAAAAGTGCATTTGAGCTGGCAAATCATTACTTCATTGAGGGATTGTACAAATAAACACACAAGTAAATGTATGATTACAAAGTCTTAATGAGCACTTTGAGGGGATATTAGCAAGGTGCTCTGATAAACAGAAAAGCCTATTTTATATAGAAGGAGAGGCCTGAAGGATAAGGAGAGGACGGCCAGATAAGAGAAGGGGGCAGATTTCCAGGAAAAGGGTACAATGTTTACAAATGCCATGAAGAGCTTGTGATACTTGAGAAAGAGCCTGTGGCTGGATTGTGGGGAACAAGGGGGAGAGAGGAGAGAGACAGAAAGTTCAGGTGCAGCTCAGAAGATCACCACGAACAGTTCAGATGTGAATCTGAGAAAGGGGATGCTTTGCATAGATGAATTTTGTGATCAGACTAGCATTTGGTATAAGACCAGACTGGTGGCCATGTACCAGGAGCAGATATAAAAATCAATTAGGAGGTCACTGCTATAACCAGGACTGGAGGTGATGGTGGCTTAGCCTAGGGCGGTGGCGATGAAAATAGAGACAAGTAGGTGGATTTAAGAGGCATTTTGGAGGCGGAATCATTAGAACTTGAATGGCATGGATAGGGGACTTACTAGTGTCTCAAGGAACATACTTTGAGATTCAATGTATCGAGATAATTTTCATTAAGTCAAGGGTAGAACCTAGTCATTGCATGGGATTCAGTAGGAGACCCATCCAGATTCAACATGAAGAAGAAACTCCCAATAATTAAAGTCATATCAAATATATAATTGAAATAAAATGTCTCAAGAGGTAACAGATTATTTGACTTTGGAAATGATCAAAAAGGGTCTGGGCCATGGTATGAGATTTTATGGGAATTCCCCTTGAGGACACATTTCAGCATTTTGGGGGAAAATATGTATCAGAATATTCATAGTTGACCCAACATACTAACTAATACTTATGGACTGTTCATTGTGTTCCAGTTTTAAATGTTTAACATGGATTATTTTATTTAACCCTCCCAGAGATACACAGACAATGAAAGAGAAGGGATTGTCAGGGTGAAGGGAATATAGCTGACATTTTTTTTCCTTTTTCTTTTCCAAATTTTCCCCAGTGTGGCAATACTACATTTACCCAGAAAATGTAGTTGCAATTCAAAACAGATGATACCACTGGAACCAAAAAAATGCTGAAAGGAGATTGAACTTCTAAGAACTTTTCCAATATGGAAATTCTATGATTCTATTAGAGGGGGCTTTTCTGTGGGCAAACTGGGTATCCAATAGGAGTATCTGGATGAAGACAAATCCGTCACAAATGAAATGCAAAAATCTCAAGTGGAAACTTTCATTTTGATTTAACAGTCAATAATCCAAACTAAACACCAGTCGATTAAGACAAATATGTTTTTGGGGCCTCACAACTCTGTATTATTAGTCACACATCCCTGACAAAGTTGCTAAACTTCCATAATATGTTTTTAATGATCGGATAATATTTATCCAACGCACTCTATCTCTCACATTAAGTTGGAATTAAATGCACCGTTTACTATGTCATATGCCTTCATGGCTTCAACAATCTTCTCTTTTATTCTCTTTTGAGTTCTGATAACAATTTACAATGCAGCTGTGTGACATCTGGTAGCTGAGGAATGCTGCTGATGAGGTTTTCAATCTCAGAGTTTGATGGGTCCTGATAGACAACGAGAGGCCACTTCTCATCAACTTTCCCCAGAGGACACAATGGGTCTAAGAAAAACGCGTTTGGAAAATGTCCATGTGTCTGCCATTGTCCCCACCTCCCAGCTGAGGAATGTTCCACAGCAAGTCAATATACCTCACTGCAGAAGAAAATCAGAGAACACGTCAAGTTCTCTCCTTTTTTTTCCCCAGTTATTAGCAACCACGTGACCCCAGAATAAATAGGTGATTTAGGGTAAGTCGGCACTGTTTTTTAGGAGGGTCTATTCAACTACGGTGTGATGAATAACAATACTGCTTCACCATTTTTGGAGGACATTTCCAATGATAACACACACTCCTGTTAATTATACTCTTTGGGGAAAGGAGAGAAGCGCTACATCAATGTACATGTCCACTGTAAGACATTTCCCAATTTTAGAAATGTTGAAATAAATGACAAAAAAAGAATATATCTCAAAATTTAGAAGCTATGCTATCTGATCTGTCTAGATTGGCAAAATGTGGTTGTGTTAATTTTCCCATTTCCTTTCATTCTCACAGTAAGACTGCAAGGTTTTCTACAGAGGTCATGTGACTCGGTGGCAGAGGTGGGGCTCTACGCAGCTCTTCCCACGCACATCTTCCCATGAGGAGACATGCTCCCGCCCTCCCCTCGCACGGGCACCTGTGGGGAGGCGGAAGGAGAACTTGCTGGCACATCAAGCAGAGTCCTTCCCAAGGCGTGGCCCTCTCAGGCTGTGCCAGAAGCTGCTTGCACGACTCAGGAGTTACTCACAGTGGCTGATATTTAAAGTTATTTCTAGTGTTAAAAGTTCACAAATTACTCATTTAAAAAATCTACTGAATTTCACAGAATATTTGCCAACTGTTCAGTTCTTTATCATCGCTTTAGGAATATAGAGGAATAACCATCATCCAAGATCTAACAGCCCCTACATGCTAATGTTTTACCACTTATATTACATCATAACAGCTCATATTCATGGCAAGTCTATGTGGTCAGTGAATTATTTTACAGATGAGGAAATCGAGTTACAAAGAAAAAGAGTAACTTTCTCAAGATCTGGAATTCAGCTCCAGGTATTTTCCTATTCCAGAGCAGGCTTTTAAATGACTAAATTAGCCTACTTTCAGGATATGGGGAAAAAATACCAAGAGAAAGATTTCTTCCCTTAAGGAATTTGAAAACTGGCTAGTGAGATAAGAGTAAGACACATAGTCTTGGCCAGGTGGCTCAGTTGGTGGGAGCGTCATCCTGTACACCAAAAATGGTTGCAGGTTCAATTCTAGGTCAGAAGCATACCCAGGTTAGGGCGTGTACGGGAGGCAACTGATCCATGTTTCTTTCTCACATAAATGTTTCTCTCTCTCTCTCTCTCTCTCTCTCTCTCTCTCTCTCTCTTCCTCTTTCTCTAAGAAAAGAAAAAATATCATTGAGAATATATCCTCAAGTGAGAATTTAAAAAAAGATTCAAACACATAAATGATCAAAGGAAAACGACACCTGGTGGATATTAGCACCCCCTTTTGCGGATGGATAAATAGAGGCAAACGTTGTAAAATAGCAGTGAGACAGAATTCAAACTAGGGTTTTAAGCCCTGCTCCCATTCGCTTCTGCCTCTCCATTGCATCTGCCATCCCATGTCATTTCTGAGAGAGAAGCCAGGTCCAAGTGATATTCATTAACCGTCCCAATATGAAAGGTTGATCAAACTTTGATGATGTGACTGCACCAGTGATTTATGTCTGAAATTCAGAAGATGGGCTGTGACATCTGACAGGCTCTGTGTTTTAGATTCTCATATTTCCTCCATCCCCGTCACTTCCTGCCCAGCACTCACTCAGGCCTGATCATAAATATCGCCTGCCACTTTTATGATTATTGGCGATTAGATATGATGAATTCTGATACTAGTCAACCGTGGAGGAGATATTAAATACATTAGCTAATTTTCCCTTAATGCCTCATCCAATATGAATCAATATTGGTTTAATAATTAACATGTTTAAACATTTTTATGTATATTTCATGATGAGACAATCCATGTTTATTTTATGAAGATGAAATATTTAGCTCCCGCCACCAACAGCAAACCCATTCCAACTTGGAGCTTTCTCGGTAGCCTGCTCTGGGGCCATCTTTTTGTGCCCTGGGAGAGCTGGCTGCTCCTCTCGGACTGTAACCTGGTAGAGGAGGCTGAGTTCATAACAGAGGTTGCAGCTTCTGGAAGGAGGAAGGGCTAACTGAAGAGTGAGTCCTGAGAGGAGCCTGCTGGATGGGTGGGGCCTGCGCCCAGGCCGGCCCCAGCTCTGCCTCAATCCTACTCTTCTCTCAGGCTGCAAGCATATACGAGGATTGGCTCCACTCACTCGAGGTGAGAGTCATGAGGAGGGTTAGAAGCACGATTTAGAGCAGCGGTTCTCAACCAGAAGTGGTTCTGCCCACCCCTCCCCTCCAGGGGACATTTGCAACATCTGGAGATTTGTTTTGGTTGTCACAACTGGAGGACATGCAACTAGCATCTATGGGTCAAGTCCAGGGATGCTGCTAAGTATCTTACAATACACAGGACAGCTCTCCACACAAAGAATCATCTAGTCCAAAATGTCAGTAGTGCCAAGATGGAGAAACCCTGGCCGATAGGCAGACAGCAGAGGCCTGGCTCCCAGTTCTGCCAAATGTGGTTCTAGAAGATAGGGAAGTTTCTGCTCCTTGCCTTCCACATCCCTAAATTAGGGAAGGTAATCATAAAGGGACCTAATTTACAAAGTTTGGAAAAAATTAAGTGAGAGGACAATATTAAAAAATTCAGTATTTGGCATATAGGAACAGCAAAGCTTCAAAGCAGAATAAGAATGTGAACAAAGTTGTGCAGCCACAAAACCTGAGCTTTGTCATCCGACTTCCTGCCATCAGTAAGTCTGTGTAAATAATCAAAATATTAGTTCTGAGAAATACAGCATGGCAGAGGCTTTGCATGTGGTGCCCAGTTAATCGGCACACCACTGATAATAATGCATGTTTACTGCATTCCTGCTGTGTGCCATGCATTTCATGTATGCCATCTCTGTGCCTTATAGCAATCTTACAAAGTGGCCAATATTACATCCATTCTTAGAGTTGAAGAAACCAAGATAGAGGAAGGTTAAATAGATTACCTGAAGCCACTCTGTTATCTTTTTTCTTAATTTTGTAGCTTCCACTATATGTCAGGCACTGTTCCAGGGGCTAGGAATAGAGCAAAGTGGCCTGCTTCCATTCTCATGGGAAAAGATAGATCATGATCAAATCAATCAATAAAAATCAATCATGTGAAAGGTGATGAGTGCCATGGGAAAAAAATATAAAAGAGTTTAAAAATAGAGAGTGCAGGGAGTGTGTGTAGAATGTGCTATTTTTATACGGGATGGCTAGCAAAGTCTTCACTGAGCAGCAGCCCCGAGTGAGAAACCAGTACATGAAGCCATCTGGGATAAGAGCTTGTAGGTGGAGGAACGTCACAAGCCAGAGTTGTAAGGAGAGAATGGGCATGATGGGGTCAAGGGACAGCAGGAAGGCACATGAGAGGAAGGGAGAACTCTTACCCCGATGAGGTCAGGTTGGCAGGGCCACGTATGTGATGGTGAGGACTTATTACTCTGAATAAGATGAGAAGGTATTAATTAGAGGAAGGTTGTAAGTAGAGAAACGCCAAATATGGTTCATATTCTAAAATAATTACTTGGATGCTTTGAAAAACAATGGACTGAGTTGCCCAGGGGTGGCAGCAGGGAGGCCCATGAGGGCCTCTTGTTCTCTTCCTAGAGAGATGGTAGTTAGCAGCAGAAGTTGTGAGAAGTGTTCGCATTTTGAATATATTTTTAAGGAGAGTCCGCAGGATTTACTGATGGATTAGAGGTAGAATGTGAGAGAGAGAGAGAAAAGTCAAGAATGGGCCCAGAGTTCTGGTCTGAAGAACTGGAAGAACAGAGCTGGCATTTACTATACAGGGGGACATCAAGGTGGTTCTGGACTCCAGGGAACTTTTTTTAACCATGAGAGTCACTGTTTTGTGTTTGTTTTTTATTGATTTTTACAGAGAGGAAGGAAGAGGGATAGAGAGTTAGAAACATCGATGAGAGAGAAACACCGATCAGCTGCCTCTTGCACACTCCCCACTGGGGATGTGCCCGCAACCAAGGTACATGCCCTTGACTGGAATCGAACCTGGGACCCTTGAGTCCGCAGGCCGACGCTCTATCCGCTGAGCCAAACCGGTTAGGGTTCTGTTTCATGTTTTTATGTTAATTGGTAAGATTATCCAGAAGGGGGGAAGAATGATTCAGAAAAGCCAGAATGCTTTCTAGATTATAAGAGCTCTGACCCTGAGCAAAGGTTGGACTAGGAGGGTGGGAGAGAAGTAGGAGCGATGTCTAAAGGAAGAAGTGGACAGATGGCCCTCAGATAAAAGTATGAACAACTAATCTGTAGTAACAAGAGGGAAAGCAAAGTGTGTGGACACAAATTCCAGTAGGCTGGTACTGAAAGTGGGGTGCACAGGTATTCTCATTGGCTTCCTAGTCAAATAGGTAGCAAAGTCTAAGCAAAGAGTGAGACATCAGGGAGAGATGCTGGAGATGCGAGGAAAACAAAGACAAAATAATCATGATAAACGGATTAGGGAAATGTGGTAGAATTCAAATTCAGTTCCACTGGGTCCAATGTCAGCAAACTTCTCATATACCATATGGTTTTAAAATTATCCTGAAAGGTAACTATGTTTTATTCCCATTTGAATTAACAAAATGGAAATTTGAAGAGTTGATGTGGCCCAAGACCACTCAGTGTGTTTTGCTGCCAAATCAGATTTCAAACTAAACCTTCAGACAATTAATTCACAGCCCTGGGGACCTGTTCACAATTCCTCCTGAAGTGGAAAAAAGGGCATGGATGACAACTCCGTGAGGGGCAGTAAGGTCCTCGGTCCCCATCTCAAGCCCCCTGGAATGATGGGAAATGCAGACAGGATCTGTAGGTGTCCTTGGCCTTCTCAGCTGCATTTTGTCCTACACCCTCAGCCTGATCCTTTGTGTACTTATCCCTTTTGCCTTCAGCTTTCTTTCTTTCTCAGGTTACGGTGAAGAAACAGATTCAAGACGAGCTTTGGTCTGCCCCTGTGAGTCAGCGGCACATGGCAGGATTTCTCTGTGTTGAGGCTTTGAAAAAGTGCTGAACTTTGCTGGGAAAGATGCGATGAGGATCCAGCATCTGCTTTTACTTTTTACTTATTTTATTTTTTTCTTGCTCAGGGTTCTATCCCTTCACTTCCTTTCCTTTCTCCTTCTTGTGAAATATGACTCATGGCGAACTGTGCCACTCCATGGAAACTTTGGGTACCAAGTAATTTTTATGGATTCAAGTCTTAGAAGCTTCCCCTGGGTTAACAGAGATCTCGGAGATGGCCACACACAGTGTCACAGGGCTCACACGAGGAGACTGAGACCCAGAGAGAGGAAGTGACAGCCAGTGCAGGATCAGAAATCGTGGCTCTTTCAGCCCCTTCAAGGACTGAAGGAAAGTTCCAGAAGTTTGCGTATGATTCTCTACACTTCAGAGTAGACCCCAGATAGGAAAACAGGGGTCACAGTTTTCCAACCGGACTCCTCAGCCCTACGATGACATTTGCAAATAGCATCAGGGAAAACATTTTTTCCCTTTGTTTTCAATGTCTAAAGTTTATAGGTCCTTTAAAGGTTGTATTCTAAAAAGGTTGAGTTCATGGTGAGTCAGTGACTCTGAGACAGACTGCAGGGCTATTTAAAAGCAGCCCTGCAAATGGAGCGCCTTCCCCACAAAAGGCAGTGGTGGGCCCAGCAGGGACCGGCTGCAGCAAGAGAAAGTGGGGACAAGGGAAGGGGCCTCCAACCACTCAGACACCATGTGGATCTCAGTCGCAGCTTCCTCAACCGCCACCTCATACGTAACTGCATCTATGCTTACTCCCTTCTCTCCTAACTCAGGACCTGGAGCTACCTAAGTTTCCCCGTTTCATGTATTTGAACTTCTCTCTTCACCCCCCTCTAAGACTTTATTCCATCTGTTGGACTCCACCGAGATGCCTGACGCTCCTTCCCGACTCCTGTCTTCCTCTCAGTAACCACCTCTCCCACAGCAGCCACGCCTGGAGCCACGCTCCCCTTTCGCCTCCTCTTTCTCCAGTCCTTCAAAGGTGAGTGTGTGAAGAGGTGCTCTACCTTGACTGTTCCTACATTCCTATTTTCCATTAATTCTCCAACCCAATCACATCAGATCTCATCTCCCAAAAGGTCATTCAAAACCTAACTGCAAAACCCAATGGACATTTTTAGCTTCTTTTCTTATTTTTTAACTTTATTTTTATTTTTGGTGAATCCCCACCCGAGGATATTTTTCCACTGATTTTTAGAGAGAGTAGATGGGAGAGAGAAACATCGATGTGAGACACATCAATTGGTTGTGACTGGAATTAAACCTGGGACTCTTCAGTCCAAGGGCCAACGCTCTATCCACTGAGCCAAACCAGCTAGGGCTTCTTTTCTTATTTGATGTCTATGCCATTGGTACTGATAACAATTTCTTCCTAGGATTTTTAGATTCCTACAAAGGTTCTTCCTCCTTTATTGACTTTGTAAGTACTGAAGTTCCCCCAGGGTACCTTTGACCTTCTCTCTTTCCCTTTAATTTACTTTTCCCTCCTCTTTCCCCTTTTTCTTCTCTTTCCTTCCTCTTCCTCTGTTTTTCTTCCCCAGACTTCTCTTTCCATTCTATACTCTCCCCTGTGATGATAACACTCAATTCAGGGCTTAACCTACCACTCGCAGTCTAACAATTCCTAGCTTGACATTTTCTTCTTAGCTTTTTCCTGAGTACCAGGCACATATTTTATGACTGCCTGTTAGCCATCTCCACCTGTGCACCAAGATTTCTATCAACATAAATCTGCTCTCCTAGGCCCTCAATGCTACTGTCACCTCCAACCCCAGCACACATAACTGTTTACCAAGTGTGGCTTTTGCTACATCCTAATTGTAGTACAGCCTGGTGGAATTTTAGGGAGCTGTTCGGTAGACAGCTGCCCAGGCATCTGCATTACAAGAGAGATGGCTGAGCTGGAGATCCAGGTTAGGAATGATCCAAAAGAAAGGAGAGCTAGGAGTCGATGAAGTCACTTAAAAAGAGCTCATAACAGAAATTCAAAACCTAGAAGTATATGATTGGCCCTCCAAATTATGTCCAAGTTTACATGTTGGGTATATATGTGCATTTGAAAGATAATTCATATCTTTTATCAGGTTCTCAGAGGGACCTATGGGCCACAGAATTCTTTAAAATCCCTAGTTTAGAGCAAAGCGAATTTTTAAAAAATAATTTTTTATTGATTTCAGAGAGGGATAGATAGAAACATCAATGATGAAAGAGAATCATTGATTGACTGCCTCCTGCACGCCCCCTACTGGGGATTGAGCCCACAACTGGGGCATGTACCCTGATGGGGAATCAAACTGTGACCTCCTTGGCAAAGAGAATTTTAAAAGTTCTTTCAAAAAAAAAATACAGGCAGGTTTACAGTTGTTTGTATGGACAATAATACAATAATTAATAAATAATAATACAAGAATGAACTCTGTGTTTTGCATACTCATAACTGTAAACCTGATTTTGCCCACCCTTCATAAGGAATGACTGCATGCCATTAAGCAGACTGAGGAGCTGGCCTTGACTTTGGCACTGACAGACTGTATGGCATCAGGAATAATGCCCTGAAGCTCCAGGCTCCTATGAAGCCTTCCCGCCCCGCCCTGAATTTTCCCTGCAGCACTTCCTACATCTGGGCTTATAACTGCCCTACTGACTTCCTGTCTGTCTGCTCCACCGGAAGGTAAGCTCCAGGAGAGCAAGGTCAATGTGGCTCCCCACTGAACAGGAAACAGTGCACCAGAATACGTTTCCCCCGATTTCCTTCAGCCCTGCTGTTCTCTCTGGCCTGCAGTGTCTCCACCTGTAATGCCAGAAATTCATTTTTTACAATTCTCTTCTTCAGGCGCCAACAATGCAGCAGAGTTGGACTTCACCATGGTTAGGCGTCCAGAGCCCGCTGAGGCCCAGGGCTGGCTCCCCCGCTGAAGCAGAGCAGGCAGGCAGAGGGGGGTGATTATAACACACTGTGACGTGTGCTACAATAACCGACTGGAAGGTGCTAGGGAGCGGGGTGGGGGACTCAGGCATAAACCATCCTGTAAAGCTCTTGGCCAGCACACGGGACTCGTCAGGTGACAGTGGGTTCTGGTCACATGGGCCCCAGGCAGGCACTCCCTGGTTACTCCTTCCTCATCAGTTCAGATGCTGTTTTCCCCTTCAATTTCAATTCAGTGCTCACAATTTATAAAAAAATAAATCACCTGCCTCCATAGTGTATAATTTCCAAAACTAACTGTTCACCACAGCAAAGCAGCCATGCCTAGCTCCCAAAGGAAGCGTCATGCTGTCCCCCTTCCTCCAGCCTCACTGTGGGCCAGCCGCATCAAGTCCAGGACAAGCATCCAGAATTCAGCCCCCTCGTGGCTGTGCTCCCCACCCTGCACAACTGCCATAGGAATGCTTTTTTTTTTAACCAAAATTCCTTCATTTTTTTTCTCCTCATGGTTTCTCAGCTTTTCTTGCTTGGAATGATACCCTCATTTTTATTTTATTTAAAATACAGGTCTTGAAATTACTTCTATTTCCAGCCTGTGCCATATTAAAAGTAAGAATTTCTCCCTTCTTTAGTCCCATATTGGTGTGATAGTTGTTTTTTTTTTTAAGGGTTTGTTTTGTTTTGTTTTTTATGTAAAAAGGGTTATATTTGTAGAGAAACGGGAAACGAGAGACTTAATCAAACAAGCCAAATCCCAAATTATCATCTGATTCCTCCTCCCCCCCCCCCTCCTCCTCCTCCCCCTCCTCCTCCTCCTCCTCTTCTACAGCAGCTGGGGCAGAACCAGCTGCAGGAGCTGCAGACCCTGGGGCAGCTGAGACCACCACAGCCCCTCTGGGAACACTGGCCAGCTTGCCGATACCCGGGACAATGACATCTTCGATGTTTGACGTTGTGTCCGTTCAGCTCACTGATGACCTTGTTGCGCAGACCCTCATCCACCTCGATGCCCACGCTGTCCAGGATCTTCTTGATGTCCTTGGTGCTGGGGGAGGCATTGCCCCGAGGGTGGCCAGCAGGTAGGAGGCAAGGTAAGGCATTTTGGCGGCCGAGGAAGGGCCTCTTCAGAGTTGTTTGTGGGTTTTTTTTTCAAACTTAGGATTTAGGAAAAAAACACAAAAACATCTAGTCTTTGAAATTCAATTTTATGCCATCATAGCCAATTCATGCGCTAGGCTGAGCCTCAGTTCCCTCATCGGTTAAAAGGAGGCAGTAACAGGACAGCATCGTCCTGTATCACTTTCGTAGGTGATGCTTAGATCACAACTCATGGAGCCGAGTGGTTTTATAAATTCTGAAATGCTCTATGTAAGTGTATAATCAGCATTATTTTGTTCACACTTCATGGTATGGCTCACGTCCTCAACTTTGCTGAACTACCTTTCTCTATCCATCCTTCCTCCAATTGAAAAATTTTAATTAACCCATTCAAAATCCATCCCTCCATGGTAATGAAAATTTGCCTTTTAAAAAATTAAGCGTATCAGTTACTCAAAGAAGCAATTTTGCTAGCTGTTAATTCTCCATTTAACAAATAGATGTACCATGCATGTAAATGTCTAAGATATGGTCTTGGACTTTATACAATTCTGTTCCAACATTCTCTATCACCCCCAACACCCTCTGTAACACCGGATGGTTGTATGACTGGTGGACTGAAAAGGCAGATAACTGCTGGAGCAGAAAGCTAATTTTTAGGAAATTATTTTTCATATTGAGCTGACCCGTTTTTCTGCAATTTCTATCTATTGTACAATTCTAACATTTAGTATCTTCCTGCACAAGTGTTCAGATGTTTGCTACCAAGTTACTTCTCCCAAAATTTCCCCTCTCCAGGTAAGAATCTGAAGTTCCTTCAGTCATTCTGGGTATCTGATTTCCTCTTCCTCTTATACATGGTGGCCCACACTCTGGTTCATCATCACTGAAACCTAAAACTGAGATTAAACTCAGAACTGCAGCTATTGTTGGACCAAGGTTAAGTAAGAGAAAGTTATCACTTACCTCCACCAAGCATGAAAATTACTCTTAGGTTGGCCTGTAGTAGCACTGAGGCTTTTGGTTCCAGTCAAAGTGCACTGCTGACTCATGCCACAATTACATAAAACTACAATCTCAGACTTTTAACCGATCTTTCTTCTAAACAATAGCTTCCTCAGCCTATATTTATAGAGTTGGGGATTTGAACCCAAGTGAATACTTGAGATTGGTCCATATTTAATTTGATCTACTTAGATTTGACCCTGTGTTCTCACTTACCAAGCATTTGTTGAATCCTGATTATTATTATTGGCTGTTCCTCCAAACTTCATACCATGGAAGGTTTTAATCAATAAACCTTCCTTGTACTCCTGCTGTTAGCTAACGTGTTGCAAACTAAGATCAAGAATGAAGTCTACATATAACATAATTATAACCTGAATTATTTTTATTAATCTTCAAAATTACTATAGTGTACAAAGATAAGACATTGTAAGTTATATAAAAGATACCACATTGGGCGGTACACCTGTCAAACGGTAACGCAGGTGTAAAAAAAAAAAAGATACCACATTGAGCACATAATAGGTGGTCAATGAATACCTATCACCTATCAATGAACAAAATAACCTGATTTCTAAAAAAATAAAAGAAAATACACAAGAAAAATAAGAGAATCTTCTAGACAAATGTTGATGATAGGGAACGCAGTGTTGTAAAGACAAATTAAATTCTCAATGGAAGTCAAATGCCAGAAGGTGTAGTAGTATTTGAAATGAGACTACCCATTCTAAAACTAGGAGGGTCCATAAAGCACTTTCCCTAAAATAGCTCTGGGCTGATAGCCAATAGTGATGGCCTTCTGAGGTTGCTTTGATGAGCAAGAGGGAGAAGAGACCAAAAATAAAGCAGCCCCTCGCCACATGTAGGTGATAACATTAGCTAACTCCCACTGAGCATCAGGGCGGGCCAGGCATTCTGCTATCTCATTAATCTCCCGACCCACTGAGGTGGATACTAAGGTCATGCTCACTGTATAAAACAGGAAACGGAACGGTATATAGGTTACATAAATGGCTCTAGGTCATGCACACAGTCAAAGTACATAGAACTTGAACTTTGGTATATCACTGTGACCAGTGTCCACCAATGTCTGTTTGTGAACTTAGAGGGGTTCCTTCCTACACTCTTACTGCCAGATCAAGACTCAAAGTATCATTACTGACATACAAATAAAGGAACCCCTGGGGGTTATGGCTAGGTCAGATTCCTCTCCAAAGAGCCTGGTCTGGGTTTTCTACATACTTAATGTTTCCAGTTCCCCTAATCTTGTGTGTTCTATCATTCCTGCCAATTCTGATATATTTTGTCTGTAGTCTACACACTTATTAATGTTTAGACTGAAAATTAGCTTGACAACATCAAATTCATGACTTTGGATCGCCTTCCAACTCCACATCCATCCTACTCATAGTCAACTTAGGTGATCCACTGTCTTACCTGAGCCAGCCCACCTCTCCTTTGGCTCTCCAACTTCTATGTACAGACCAGGGTCTGATGCCTGGCTTATAGAAAGGTAACTGGGATGAGGAACGGTAACTCTGAGACAAACAACGGGCTGGTTGGAAGTGGGCGATATTCAAATGGGAAAGCAGGCACTGAAGAGATGAGGACCAAAACAGTCAACTCCCTCACACTAACCTCAGGCCACCTGCTCAGGGGAGAGGGATGGATTTCCAGGGAGTGTTCCTGAAAGCCCCACAAATACTTCATTTCTTCATCAAGTTTTTATGAAGAGCCTACTATGTGTGCGGACTCTGCTAGCTACCGAGGGGATGGCAGTGTGCAAGATGGAGCGAGGAGTTTACTGTCTATTGTGGAATAAATGGACAGACACCAAAATCTTAGGACTAACCCTGCTGACAGCTGACCTTGGAGAGACACCTCAACTCCTTGTGACTCAGTTTCCTCACCTGAAAAATATTCAGGTGAGGAGACGATGAGCAATGCAGCAACTAAGCATGACAACTGAGTTGGTTCTCCTAAAACAGTCACTATCCTGGCTCGCTTGTCAGTCCCAGGTTTGCCATTGGGAGGAGGGGATGGGAAGGCTACCTGGCAGAAAAAGTTCTTTCTCATTTTCATAATAGAATTATGTACTCCCCTCTGCAGGTCTTTAATCTTCCAGCATTTATCCCATCAGTTCTGTCTCTAGTGAGCCCTTATCCCAAGATGTTTGTCTATTAAATTAAGAGTTTTGTAGAAGGGGAGAGCCATTTAAAGGCTGTAAATCACCAGGCAGTCTCTTAGCTGCTCTCTGCTCTGAGCCCCACTGCATCATCCTACACTCACAGCCTGCCGCAGCCACCGCCACCTCCCCTCGGGCCCTGGCTCAGAGGCAGGCAGCTCTGGAGCATGGGACCCGCACAGACCTGCCTGCTCCCAACCTGCTCCAGTTCTGGGGCCAGCCTGACCTGGGGGCTGGGGTGGGGAGTGTACGTGAGTCCTTCATTAACCCTCAGGAGCTCCAAAGGCAACTCAGCTCCCACCCAGCGTTTTCCTTCGCCTCCACCGGGGCGCTTTTCATGCACCCAAGCCCTTGTGTAAGACCTCAGCTTTGACAACTGTGTCTTTTGATTATATTCAGGCCCCTGACTTGCGATTCTAACCAGAAAGGCAGGAAAATAACCTGATCCACTATGAGCCAGATGTATTCATCCTCCACCACTTGCATTTTCACTGTTTACCTAGATGTCGAGTGACACTGTATTCCTATATTACAGACAGAAACAGAGGCCAAAATAAAGAGATGGAGGCCAAGATGGATCACCTACACTGCTCAAGGATTTATAACCCATTAGTAATGGAGCTGGAATTTCGAATCTGAAGCTCTTTTGTACCAACGCCTCTGATACACAGTCATCCATTCCTAGGAGCTTTCTGAGTGACTACCATGTGCCATGCCGAGGACCATGCTAGTTAGTGTTAAAGTGGTAACCAAAGCAGTGAGGGCTCCCACACCCTCCGACAGCATGTCTACCCTGCAGCGCGTCCCCCCCTACCCCTGCCCCCAGGATGTTAGAGACATAAGTGCACACTCCTTTCTCCTTTCCCTCTCTACTTGGTGGGTGAGAGACCTAGCCCTGGACTCCTACCCACTTCGAGCTCTTGCTCTGGCCATACAGCTTGCTCTCAGGCAAGCACCACAGAACTCTGCCACCATTGCCCACAGGGGCCCCTGCTGGCTGCACAAGCCCCACACTGACGATCTCATTGTTGGCTCTACCACGCGGTGTCTTTCCTGCTGCTCTGGACCGATCCCTCCTGCACTGCACCCTCCCACCCCTGCGCGTCACCTTCGCCTGCCCATCCCTCACAAGGTTTATCAGACTTCAAATCATCACGCAGGATGGAGAAACACAGGGACTAGATCGAGGTGTGTTCTCCGTTTATCTCTCACTCCTTAACCCCTAGAGTGCCGGGGAGCACCATCGAGCTCCTCCTGTCTTTGGCCAAAAGTGCCGGGAGCGCTATCGTGCTCCTCCTGCAGGGTCACTATTAGATGCTAGTAGTTCACTCTTTATTGACAGATGGCACCTAAGTGCAGATTTCCTAAACTGCTGTAAAATCAGCAAAAATGCCGTGGCAATTTTAGCATAGTTTCTAGGATATTGGTTGGCACTCAAAGGGTTAAAAACCCACCGCCTTCTGGCTGCTCCTGAGGCCTGCTCTCCTGCACCCCTAGGTCGGCCTTCCCCTAAATGCCCCAGCCCCTCAACAACTCTTCCCCTCGCTCACTCATGAGACACTGTCACAGATCAAAATGGTATGAAAGATTTACTCATAATTAGTGGGATGGGAATCACGTGGCGCTTGATCAGGAGGTTTGAGTCAAGCTTCCCTTTGACCAATTATCAGCGTGAGTATGAGTCATGTCCCACACACCCCTGAGGACACTCTTTCCTTACCTATTAAATGGGACTCTCAGAGACTATGAAGGCTCTATAATGTTTCATGTTGGCTAGTCTGAACTACTCTTTCCAGAATCCCCTTTCTTGTATGATTTTGGGTGCGATATGGCACAAGGGAGACCCTCGGCTGTTCCGGAGGGCGGAAAGGGAGCAGGCGCCATGTCATAAGCAGCAGACCTTCCCCTGAGTCCTCCTTCAACGCCTCCCACTCTTGGGCCAGGTGCATATGTTCGCCTCTGTGACAACGGAAGCCAATTCCTTCTGCAGAATACCTACATCACCAAGGCCAAAGGCAGTTCAGAAATAACAAGGGTTTCAGTCCATTCTCATGGGGTCCAGTTTATGCTTGTAAGTTGAACCTGCAACTTTAGATCCCCAAATTTATATCCATCTTCTCCTCCTGACTTCCAGCCCTCTAGGCTTTGGGCTCCAGCAATGGATGTGGAGAAAACACCTTAGAAAGATGCTTAACCAGCTCTCATAATTCTACAAGGTCAGATACTGTAACAGAGATGTGTATGTATATGCATGTGTGTGTGTGCACACGTGTGCGAGTGCATATGTACTCTGGGGTCTGCTTCTCTGGTTGAACTTGATCGATATAAAGGACATATAAAAAGTCACAAAGTCTCAGGGGCATAGAAGAATAACTCTTTATTTAACTTATGGACCTGTGGGTCAGCTGGGGCGATTCTTCTCCATGCAGCATGTCTGTTGTCACCTGGGGTGACTTTGCTCCCCTGGCGTTTATTCTAGAGCCCAGTGTGAAGGGACAGCAGCTACCTGGGGGAGGCTCTATTCTTGGAGATGGCAGCAGCTCAATAGGACAATTCCCACTGAACAAGCACATTTCAAACACCTGGGACCACTAGCATCCCATTGGCCGAAGCAAATCACATGGTCAGGCTCAGACTGAAGAGGCAGGAAAGAGCATTCACCCTTTGTGGGAGGAACAAAAGTACATGGTGTGGCTGCAGAGTGAAGAACTGAGGCTGCATTTAAAACCCAGGGACTCAGCAAAGTGTCTAGAAACCGTGCCTGTGGCTCACAAGCAATGCCATATTGGCTACGGTTATGAATGAACTGAGATCTCTCTTCCTGCTTCAAGCCTGGTATCAGTGAGCTGCGGGTTATTGGGAAAGTCAGTTCATAATAATCCTTATCCCTAGAGTAAGATCAGTGGAAATAATCTCTTGATTCTATGATTCTGGAATGGGTTTGTTTTCTCTATTGTATGCCATCATTTTAAATTCCCTCATCTTAAAATACATTTTATAATACAATTTTTAAATTACAAATAAAAATGAAAGACTGCCTTTAAAATCCTCACACCTAATGCCATAATCAATTCTCCCCACAATGGAAATCGTTGTTGAAAGTTTGCTTCTATCTTTCCACATCTTTTCATGACTTTATGTTTATGCATGTGTTCCACATACACACGACCATATTCTTTCAGATGGCAGCTTGCTCTTGTACTCTGCTATATCTTGGTCAGTTCATTTTGGTCTACATAGATCTATTTTAGCCTGTTAAAGTCTTTTGTATTCCTAAGTGTGAATCTGCCAGAGTACATTTAACATTAGCTCCTTTAATGATCACTGCAATTCTTCCAGGTACAGTACCCCCCTTACCCATATGTTCCAAGGACCCCTGAGATCATGAATGTATGAACCCTACATATACTATGTTTTTTTCCTATACAGACATACCTATGATAAAATTTATAAATTTAAAACAACTAATAATAAAATAGATCAATTATACCAATATACTGCAATAAACGATTTATAAATGTGGTCTCTCTCACTCTGTTAGAACATCTTGTATTTCTTGGGATGACATGAGATAATAAAATGCCTCCTTGATGAGATGAAGTGGGTGAATGCCATAGGCACTGTGCTTAGTGTCAGACCAGGATGGAGACCTCTTGACTACACATGACAAGCGCTTTATGGCTTCTCTGTGGCACACCTGCATTGCAGCATCACTACCCTTGCAATTTGGGGGCACCTTTCAGTAAAATAAGGATCACTTGAACGCAAGCACTATAAAAACAGGACAGTGGATCTGATAACTTAGAAGGTTACCAAGTGACTAACGCATCAGGAGCACATACAGCATGCAGAGGCTGAACCAAAGGATGACGAAGCAGGGTGGAGCTGGACGGAGCGGACAGCACAGCATTTCGTCACACTGCTCAGAGTGGCACGCAATTTCAAACTTATGAATTGCTTATTTCTGGAATTTTTCCTTTAATATTTTCAGACCGCAGTTGACCATGGATCACTGTAACAGTGGAAAGCGAGACTGCAGATAAGGAGAAACTACTGGATGCCTTAGCAAACCAAATGTCAACGAGAACATCTTTGAACCCGCCTTCGCATAGTGTGACAATGTTTTCTGTAGGATTAGACACCTAAGAAATAGTCAGATGTTTGGAATGTTGGTAGATTACTGCCATACTGCCCTCCAAAAAAAGCCAGATCCAATTTACAAACTCACCAACATTATATAGGATACCATTTCTCTGAGTCCTTACCAACACAGAATATCATCAATTTTTAAGATTCTTTTTTTGCTATTTGAATGAGTTGCATGGTTTTCACAGGACTGTTATGATGAGCGATGTCAATAGGCACAGGCAAAGGATATGAGTGCCTCTGACGTTAGTAAAGAGCACAAACTTAAAGGCATGAGGACTAATTTAACTCGCATCAAGGCAGCAAGGAGACATGCAGTGTTCTCACTGAAGGGGCCAGTTTGTCAGCCTACAGCCTGCAGGAAGAAGCCTTCAGCAGGTGATTGCATCTGAACATATTAAAAGTCCCACTGAGTTAGCAATGAAGCTTCCGAGCAGTTGGCAGAATGATAGTCCCCAAAGACGTCCAAGTCCTAATTCCCAGCACCTATGGACATGTTACCGTACAGGACAAAAGGGAACTAGCAGATGGGATGACAGTTAAGGACGTGAGATGGAGAGACCATCCTGCATCATCCAGGTGGGTTCAATCTAATCATACGAATCCTCCCAACTCTGGTCAGAGGGAGTGTACACAGAAGAGTGCTCAGAGAGATTCGACGTCACTGGCTTTGAAGATGGCAGAAAGGGGCCATGAGCTGAGGAATGAACAAGGACGCGGATTCCCCCTTAGAGCCTCCAGCAGTACAGCCCTGTCAGCATCTTGATTTTAGCCCAGCGAGATCCCTGTCAGACCTCTACCCTGTAGAACTGTAAGATAACAAGTTTCTGTGTTCTAAGCCTCTGAGTTTGGGGTAATGTGTTGCACTAGCAATAGAAAACCAATACAGCCCATCCTCACTGTGTGCTAGAGCAGGGAGCAGCAATTGTCTCCTTTTGGTGTCTCCTTGAGAAATGAGCCACCCTCCTGCTTACCCACCAGCTACAAGGAAATGACAACAGACACAGAACATGTATCAATGTATCTACTATAAGGATGAGGAGAAGGTCAATTTAGACCATTTTTGCAGGTGTCATCTGCCTAGCAGATACAGATGCAACATGAAGACTTGCTTGGCTTAATGAAAAGTAGTATCTCCATTGTGCTTCCATTTCATTTCTTTAATTGTGAAGATGTTGATCAGCTTTTCATATGGTAACTGACCATTTTTTAATTGCTGGCTTATAGCTTTGACAAATTTCTCAAGTATGTTTTTGGCCTTGTCTTAATGATTTGTTAAAAACTCTTTATATATTCTATATATAAATATTTTGTCCGTAATATCAGTTGCAAGTATCTCTCCCAGTACTTCAAATCGATACATACACACACACACACACACACATGCAAGATGTAGCTAAAGCAATGCTCAGAGGAGGATTTATAGTTTTAAATATTTATATTAAAATGATACAAATGCCTAGAAGCAATGATCTAAGTATCACCTTAAAAAAACAGGAACAGAGAGCAATGTAAACTCAAGGTAAATAGAGGAAAGGGAATACCAAAGAGCAGAAGGCAATGGAATACAAAATTAACAAAGCCAAAAGCTGGTTCTTTTAAAAGAACAACAAAATTGATCAACTCTTAGCCAGAATAATTAAGACACAAGTACAAGAGCACAAATTACCAAATGTATAGAATGAAAAAGAAGTTATCACTACAGATCTTAACAGACATTAAAAAGGTAATAAGAGAATAGTATATAAATGACTTAATGCCAACAAACTGGACAACTTGGAATCAACAAAAAAGTTCCTTAAATAATACAGCTGACCCAAATTAATATGGATGAAACATACCCTATTATCAAGACTAAGTTTTTAATCTAAGACCTTATAACATAGAAACTCTTGGCTCAGAAGTCTTTATTTGATTAATTCTACCAAATATTTAAGAAAAAATAATAGCAATATTTCACAATATCTCTTAAACTACAGAGGAACATGAAATAAAACCCAATGCATTGTATGAGATTAGCATAACTTTTATACCCACAAAGACATTACAAAAAAATTACAGACCAATTCCCTTCATAAGCATAGACACAAAAATCCTTAATAAAGTAATTGTATTAGTAAATCAAATACAATTCCCAAACAGG
This sequence comes from Myotis lucifugus, assembly GCF_000147115.1. Taxonomy (NCBI): domain Eukaryota; kingdom Metazoa; phylum Chordata; class Mammalia; order Chiroptera; family Vespertilionidae; genus Myotis; species Myotis lucifugus. The sequence goes on from NW_005871135.1 coordinate 2,362,807, forward strand.
ATAATTTACCATGCACATAAAGGGCTTGTCCTAGGAATGCAAGGTTGATTTTACATTCACTGAATTGTTCACTTTAAAATGGTTGATTTAATGATATGTAAATTTCACCTAAATAAAAATAATCAAAGCATGTAGTTCACCATATAAACAGAATAAAGGGGGAAAATCCTACAATTATTTCAATAAATGCAGAAAACACCGGTTTTTACAAAATCTAACATCAACTTATGATAAAATTTCTCAGAAAATACAGTATACAAGAAAACTTCCTCAATCTATATAAGGGCATCTATAAAACTGAGAGACATCCTTAATGGTATTGTATTGACCTCTAAGAACAGAAACAAGATGAGGATTCCCACTTTCACTACTTTTATTCAACATTGTACTGCAAATTCTGACCATTTTCAATAACAGTGAAAGGATGTAAAAGGCATAAAGATTAGAAAGGAAGAAGTACACTGTCTATTTGGAAATGACATGATTGTTTACAAAGATAGCCATAAGGAATCTAAAAAGTTATTACAAGATGCAATATGTAAATTTAGCAAGATTGTAGGACTCTAGGCTTTCTTTAGAAATCAATTTCATTGGTATACGTACAAATATGCAATTGGAAAATAAAACTCAAAAACAATTCCCCTTATAATAACATAAAAATGTAAAATATTAGGAAGATATTTTTGAATGCATGTATCACATCTGTATTCTGAAAACTAAAATATGTCGTTAAGAAAAAATTAGGAAGACCGAACTACCAAACTCTATGGTACTGGCATTGGTATTGACAGGTCAATGCAATAGAATGTCCAAAAATAGACCCACGTTCATCTTATTTTTGTTTTAACAAAGGCACCTGAGCAATCCAATAGTAAAAGAAAAAGACTTTTCCACAAATGGTAGTGAAGAAATTGAATATGCACATGGAAAAAAAAACACCTGAATGTCAACACTTACCCAAAAGGCATCTGAAGTAATAAAGACATTATTTTCAAGATCAGGAATAAGCAAAGTTTTCTTAAACAGCTCATAGAAATCATAGCCATAAAGGAAAAAAATGTGATAAATAAGACTTTCAAAACTTAAAAATTTTGCTCCACAAAAGATACCATTAAAAAAAATGAATGGACAAGCCATAGACTATGAAAAAAATAATCATAGAGACTCAAAGGGTTTTATCTAGGGCAAATAAAAAAATTCTTATAACTCAATAATAAAAAGACACACAATAAAGAGCTAGCAAAGTATTTGTCGATTCTTCACAAAAGAAATGTACAAATGACCAGTGAGAAAATGATGAAGAGTTCATTATTGTTAGTCATCTTGGAAATGCCAACTAAAACCACAAAAAGAGATGTAACCATACACCCATCAAAATGGCTAAAATGCTGATAACATTAGACATGATCCAAGACGTGGAGCAACCAGGTTCTCTTACATTCTTGGTAGCACAACTACTATGGGGAAAAGTTCTGACAGAGTCTGAGAAAGATAAGTATATACTCACCACATGATCCAGCAAATCCATGAGCAGAAATGAACTACTGATAGCTCAAAACATTAGACTGAGTGAAAGAAGCCTTACCTTTTAAAAGTACAGACCGTGTAAGTCATTTCATAAGAAATTCTGGAACAGGCAAATCTAATCTGTAGTGGGAAGAAACCCAAATAGTGGCTGTACCTGGGAAGAGGGTGAGTTAAGAGACTGGCTGAGAGTGGGCATGAGGAAACTTCTTGGAATAATGGGAATGTTCTATCTCTTGACAGGGATTTGGGTTGCACAGGGAAATGCATTTGCTAAATCTCAGTGCATGCCTCAAGATCTGCGCATTGCTTTGCCTGTCAATTTAAAAACAAAAGAAAAAATTATAAGTAAATACTGAATCCTGTTAATGCCATGAATGCTGAAGTCTTTAGAATGAATGTACAGATGCTTGCAGTTTCCTTAGAAATGAAAAAAAAATCAATTAACGGATGGGTACATATTTTATAGAACAAATATAGTAAAATGTTATGGTGCTTTGAAAATAGTCTGGCAGTTCTTCAAAAGGTTAAACATAGAGTTACCATATGACCCAGCAACTCCACTCCCAGATCTAAACCCAAGAGAAATGAAAACAGATGTCCACACAAAAAGATGTATACAAATGTTCTTAGCAGCATTAGTCATAAGAGCCAAAAAGTGGAAACAACCCATATGGCCATCAACTGATGAAAGGATAAATGGAATGTGGCACACCCACACAATGGAGCATTATTCTATATAATAAAAGCCCAGCGACCAAAATGGCAGAACGACCAGAACAACCAGAGACTAGAACAACCACGGCCCCTAACGCCAGCCAGCTGCCCCCCAGCGAGTGGTTAGGGGCGATCAGGCAGGCAGGTGAGCAGTTCGGGGTGATCAGGGAGGCAGGCAGAGTGGTTAGGGGTGATCAGGCAGGCAGGAGAGCAGTTAGGTGCCAGCAGTCCTGGATTGCGAGAGGGATGTCCTAAACTGGCAGTTGGACATCCCCTGAGGGGTCCTGGATTACAGGATGGGGGATGCCAGGCTGAGGGACCCCCCATGCATAAATTTCGTGCACTGGGCCTCTAGTTGGATAATAAAAAGCAATGAAGTTATGATCCAGGCTGAAGCACGGATGACCCTTAGAGATTCTGCTATGTGAAAGAAGCTAGTCACAAAAGGTTACATATAGTATGATTCTATTTACATGAAAGGAACAGAATATGCAAATCTATAGAGACAGAAAATAGACTGGTTTCCTAGGGCTGTGGGATGGTGACAAGGACATGGGAACTGGGAATGGGAAGGGGAGTGACTGATAATGGGTGTGGTTTTTGTGAAGTGATAAAAATATTCCAAAATCAATTGTGATGGCTGCACAACTCTGTGAATATGCCAAAAAAGCATTAAATTGTATATTTTAAATAGATTACTTGTATGGTATGTGAATGGTATCCCAACAATGCTATCAAACAATGTATTAATAATAAAATGCAGGTGGTGGGTATACAAACTTATTTTAACTCTGCTACATATTTGAAAACTCTTAAAACAATCTTAAGATCTTGATTAGAGCTGTTACAGGTTTGGAGATAAATATGGAAAAAATTGGTTTTTGTACACTATTGAGACTTTCCAGTTAGAATAGGTCCCCTGCTGTTTAAATCCCTTTTCAGCACCCATGATGTATATGATCTCAGGCCACCTCCAATGAGTGTGATAGGAGCCACTATGCCACCACTGCCCACCATAAGTGGAGCACGTGTGTGAGCAGAAGAGATACATGCAATATGCATGCCCACCATTCTTTGCCACCCCATTTAAGACATTCAGATGCCCCAAGAGCACAGGATTCCAAGGACTCATGATGCATGGATGTTCAGGAGACTCAAAGCAAGTACAAGACATGTGTGTTATACCTACCACGGAGCAAGCGGGGACACTGACAGTCCTACGTCCACACATCCCCAGTTCTGCAGGCTTTACATGCCTGACTTTTTCATTTGCATGATTCCGAGACCCTTCACTATCTGCAGTACCTTCCTCTTTAAATCTTCAGTTTCTCCTAACCTCCCAGGTATAAAATGAAGCAACATGGTTCAGATAAGGTCTGATCAGGGAGGAATAGAGAGGAATTATCCTTCCTCATCCAAAAGATTTTACTTCTATTAGTACACTCTAGAATTACAATAGCTTTCCCTGGAAGCCACAGCTCACTGCTATGGAACTTAAAAGCAGTTAGTCTATTCCCATGTGTTACCAAGTACACTATTTTTTTCCATCTTTACCTAAAATGACCCCCTTTTTTTTGTAAACTAAAGGACTTTCCTCAGCATGTGTGTTCAGAGTGCTAAGTGTCTGACTGCCTGGTTTAGTGGCCACCTCGCTTTCAGAGAGCTGCTTCTCTGGATTTGCGTCACTTTCATGATGAATAAAGCATAGAGAATCACTCTCAGCTGGCGGCGATATTCATAGACTTCCCAGATTGGAAGAGACCTTAAAAGACCATCTTGTCCCTCCTCCTGTCACCAACCACCATGACATCTACACCAATGCTCTTCAGAGAGAGGGCAGCAGCTGTCACCAATCCCCCCAGATCTATAGGCTGTCCCTCCGTGACCCAGCCTCAGGTTAGCAGATTCCTGTTGATGAACAGTTTTGAGAGCCTTGGATGAATACAGTACTGAAATTAGCAGGAAGTCATGGAAATAATTCTCCTGCACTCAGCTTCTTGTGCCGACAGCATCTGACAGATGAGGCAAATGTGGACAGGCGGAGATGCTGGGATGGCCAAGGGTGATGGGGGGCTTGGAGCTGCCTGCACCGAGGCCGATAATTACTGACTCCCAGGCATCCACTTGGAGAAGAGGATGCTATGCATATAACTTCATCTCAGTACATGCTGCTCTTAGCCGATGAAGGGAGAGATTTTCAAGGAAAATGGGTTGAGAGTCACTTCTGTCCCAAGACCTAGGCCCTCTTCCTGGTGAGTGACCAGCATTCGGAGGGCAGGGAGATTTATCTTTTACTTTTACATTCCTGTCAGCCTTGTGGGATCACAGATCTGGAGACAGGATGTGTGTGGGTCATGGGATACCAAAATCGGTCCTTGAGTTATGGGATTCAAACAGCATTAGCTACTCCAAAATGCTTATTAACTACTATGGGGGTTTCAACGTGTGTCCCTAATTTTTTTGAGATTTTTCCCTCCAGAGATGGAAATTCACTCCCCTCCTCTCAAATTTAGGGATTTGCTTCTAACAAGTAGAGTGTGGCAAGGGAAAGGTGCTAGGTTCATAATGGAGGAAACTGGCAGGCGCCCCCTTAACCAAACGATTAAAGGTCAACAGTGAGGTTGATGTCAGGTAGCAGGGCCAGCTTCTGTGTGGGTGTGCAGCCTGTGCAGCCACACATGCCTCCGCCCTCTGAGGAGCCCCACCCTTCTTTCAGCTCAGCTTTTGGCATATAGAAATCCTTAATGCTTTTCTCTTTGAATTTGTGTTTTGTAAATTAAGCCAAATGGAAAAACGAAGCATGTGTGTTAGCAGAAGAGATACATGCAATATGCATGCCCACCATGCCTTGCCACCCTGTTTACAGACAGCATGCGGATGCCCCAAGAGCACAGGGTTCCGAGGACTCACGATGCATGGAAGTTCAGCGAGACTCAAAGCAAGTACAAAGCACAGGTGTTACACCTACAACTGAGCAAGCAGGGACACTGACAGCCTTTAGAAGTCACACTTCCCATTGGAATCAGACTTGCTTTGAAGGAAGGCAATGGTTCTATAAAACATATATCACCAAGAAACCCTATCCTATCCTTTCTTACTCATGTTACTTCCCTGCTTCAGTCTATTACTGACATTAAAAATGGTAACAGAAGGAAAGTGAAATACAAGGCCACCACTGTTCCTTTTCCTTTTAGTCTTTTCGTATTCATGAATGAGCAGAAGGTAGAGAGTGATGGTAGAATCACTCTGCTCTTTGAGTAAGAATAAAACGCATGTGCAGACTTCAAAATACAAACTGTGCAATTTTGATGAATCTGCATGCAAGTTAAATGTTCTTATATTTTTCCTTAAAACTGTCATTGCACAATATAAACATAAACAATAACATTCACTGCATCATGTAAAATGTTATCTTTTCTTCATTTAGGGTGGCATTAAATAAATGGCAAATAAAAGTTAAGAGGGAAAATGTAGAGAAAAAGGGAAAGTTTTATATTTTAGTACCTTTAACTTTTTTTTGCCTTTTGAACACACAGCTTCACTTTTTCATTCTACAATGAGCCCTGAAAATTACATAGCCAGCCCTGCATATACCCCAATATGATGTGAACACTTCTAATATTCTTCCCCAAAATCCTTAACTCTAGTCTAATCACAAGTTAGAGTCAGGTAAACTCAATTCAGGGACATCCTCAAAATACCTGAACAGCGTTCTTCAAATGCGTGTCCACCATTCCTTTTGTGCATGTAATGAACGGGAAGAAAAGACCAAGACCCTGTCGCGTAGGGAGGAGAAAAGAAGACATGACAACCAGATGCAACATGGTCCTGGACCAGGTGCTAAACCAGGAAAAGGTGGAAAGGAAAACTGGTGAAATCCAAGTAAGCCTGTAGTTCAATCAAGCGCACTCATATTAGATACGCACATTAACTACTTAGTTTTGATAAATGTACCATCCTATATAATAAATAGGTAGTATGCAAATTAACCCTCACACCCTCACAAGATGGCTGCCTTTGACCAGGCTGGCAGGGGGGTTAGTGAGGGACAACCAAAATGATTGAACAGGCAGGCTGCATGGGGCAACCAGGCCAGTGGGTGAGGGGGGCTGTGTGGGGCAACCAGGCTGGCAGGGGGGGCAGTTGAGGGTGACCAGGCCAGCAAGGGGGGCAGTTAGGGACAAACAGGCTGGCAGAGGGGGGCAGTTGGGGGCGACCAGGCCGGTAGGGGGGACAGTAAGAGGTGACCAGGCGGGCGGGGTATGGAGGGTAGTTAGGGGTGACCAGGCCGGCGGGGGGGGGGTGCAGTTGGGGGCCCCTGTTGGTCAGTGCACATCATAGCAACCAGTTATTCTGCTGTTCAGTCAATTTGCATATTAGCCTTTTATTATATAGGATGTGTGTGTGTGGCAGGGGGGGCAGTAAGGGGTGATCAGGCTGGCAGGGAGGGGGCAGTTGGGGGCAACCTGGCCAGCAGCAGAGGGCAGTTAGGGGTGACCAGGCTAGCTGGGGGGGGGCAGTTAGGGGCGATCAAGCCAGCACACAGAGCAGTGAGGGGCAATCAGGCTGGCAGGCAGGTGAGCAATTAGAAGCCAGCAGTCCAGGACCGGCAGTCGGACAACCCCCAAGGGGTCCCAGATTGGAAATGGTGCAGGCTGGGCTGAGGGGACCCCCCCCCCCATGCACGAATTTCGTGCACCGGGCCTCTAGTCAGTATATAAGATGTGAACACTAGGGGAAGAAACCAGATGGCAGGTATATGGGAACTCTATGTGCTACCTTTGTTACTCTTCAGTAACTCTAAATTATTTCAAAATAATTTCCTTTTTCAAAAAAAGCATCAACTCAGGGTCTACTATGTGCAGAGCACCACTAAAGGTGTGTTCACATTTTTATTCTTCTTTAATCTTCATAATAGCACTATGAAGTGAATATATATTTACTAGAGGCCTGGTGCACAAAATTCGTGCACTGGAGGGGGGGTCCCTCAGCTCAGCCTTCGCCCTCTCACAGTCCAGGAGCCCTTGGGGGATGTCTGACTACTGCAGAGGTAGGAGAGGCTCCCACCACCGCCACTGTGCTCGCCAGCAGTGAGCCCGGCTTCTGGCTGAGCGGCGCTCCCCTGTGGGAGCACACTGACCACCAGGGGGCAGCTCCTGCATTGAGCATATGACCCCTGGTGGTCAGTGCACATCATAGCAACCAGTTATTCTGCTGTTCAGTCAATTTGCATATTAGCCTTTTATTATATAGGATGTGCGTGTGTGTGTGTGTGTGTGTATTTTCCATTTTACAATAAAGAAATTGAACTCAAAATGCCAAAGTGGTCACCTGAGATCATAAATATCTAAAGCGGTGAAGCCAGGATTATACCAAGCCTAGTGATCACTTTTTTTCTTTAACATCATTGTTCCTCATTGCCTCCCAGATAACATCCAAATTCTAACCCTTCTCTTGCTTTAGTTCCAGGCTTATATTATTTTCCACTGTGTTGCTTCACACATATAACTTCCCACCAAATTTAGCTTCTTTCTGATCACAAGGCACAGACTGCATTTTCCCTACTTTATGTCCAGATTCACACTGCTTCCCTTGCTTACACGCCCCTTGCTCCCCACCTGAAATATCCACAAATCAAATCTTCCTTGTTATTTAGGACCCAGCTCTACTGCTTCTCTCTCCTTGAAACCCTCCCTTATCTTTCTTGTGGAGTGATCTCTCTCCTTTCCTCAAATGCACAGTAGTGTTTAAAATTCTGTATGATGAATAATTAAAAATTCATAATAAACAACAGTAATGTGAAACATTTTCCATGCCAGGGACTGTCCTGAACTCTGTGCATGTGCCATCTCATTGTGTCCTCACACATAGCAGTCCTCTGAGGTAGATGCAACTGTCTCATCTATTTTACAGATTTCAAACAACAACACTGAGCCCAGCTGGTGTGGCTCAGTGGTTGAGCACTGACCCATGAACCAGGAGATCACAGTTCAATTCCCAGTCAGGGCACATGGCGGGGTTGTGGGCTTGATTCCCAGTAGTGACTGTGTAGGAGGCAGCCAATCGATGATTCTCTCTCATCATTGATGTTTCTATCTTTCCCTCTCCCTTCCTTTCTCTGAAACCAATAAAAACATATTTTAAAAAAACACACACACACAAGAAAACACTGAGATTTATAGAATTTAAGTAAATCACCCCAGGTCACAGAGCTACTACTAGTAATACCGTAAAATTATATAATTTCTGAATGAAGGATTTCTTAAAGGCCAACTAACTCAACCGGTTACCCAGTGCTTAAACTTTCTTTAGCATATGAGGAATCTAGATCCAGAGACATTACAATGGCTTTTTACAAAACAGGACCCTGGAACAAATGGGTTAGACAGAACCCGACAATCCTAACACAGGGCTGTCTCTATCAGGCCACGTGCAGCTTCACACATTTTTTGCCCAATGAATATCCTTGGCCCATTAGGAGCCCTGGCAGAACATCACGGCAACTCAAGGATGAAGAAGCCTTCCCACAGTTCTTAGGAGAATCTACGAATGGTCTCTGCTGTGGAGCATGATGACCTGTGGATGGAAGTCGTCCTCAGTCTGCAGTACCCAGACCAGCAGCATCAGCATCTTCTAAAAAAAATCTTGTTTGAAATGAAAATGATTGGATTTGAAATGAAAATTATTGGTATGAAATGAAAATTATAAACCCAAGACCAACTAAATTAGGAACTCTGAGGATGGGGTCCAGGATTCTGGTTCATGAGCCTTCCAGGAAATGCTACATGTTAAAATTTGAGAACTACTGTACTAGGGTGAATGGTAAGGCACAGATAGGGATGTATGTTAGCACCATGGCAATTCCGTGAGTTTTCCGGGCTACTGTGTGGATTGAATTGTTTGTTTCATGAGGCCCCTGGTTTTCTTTTTTCTTAATAGATTCACTTGTCCATAGCATCTGAATCAGAAAGAACAGGTGAGAGGAATCCTTTGAGCTGGACAAGGTCAGTATCTTGGTTTATCTCAGATCTATTCTTCTCCTCTCTCTTGGGCGAGAGTTATCACACGGGTCCTCCATATAAAAAAGGTTAATGAAAAAAAATGTCAGGGATTCCTCTTATGAATATGAGAGAGCTTTCTTCAGGCTCTTGTTAATGCAGCTGTGCCTTGATGTTCCGCCCCTAACATGGTAGATTGAGTTATGTTTTCAAGCTCTTAATTCCTCTATATTAACAATGATTCCATCCACACACTTTGCCTTTGTAGTGTCTCCCTTTATTGGTGGAATACATTTCTCTGTCTCACCGATGCTGACCTTGGCATACTGACCTGGTTTTTGCCGGTGGAGTATAAGCAGATGTGACATGAGCAGAGGCTTTACACTTGCTAACATAACAGGGGCCTATTGACCATCTTAACCCATTGTAAGAAGAGCAAGCCCCAGATAACCAAAGAGGAGGATGGAGCATGTGGCTCATACTTGAATTCAATCCTTTGCCTAATGCCAAGCTCAGATGACACCAGCTGACCCACAGCCAACTCAAAGGTTCATGAATAAGAATATAAATATTTGTTGTAAGGCACTAGGAATTTGATGTGTGTTACCAGCAATAACTACTACACTAAGATTATCTCAGAGCTACCAGAAACTCTGCAGCCAACCTTCACAAGAGAAGAAGAAATATAAGCATCCCAAGTACCTCCAGGAAGAGATCTGAGAATATGACCAAGACACCAGAGAAAATTCTGCTTCTGCTTAGGATGGAGGAGTTCAAGACAGACTATTGCTCCCACAACTAAAATTATCAGGAAATATCATATAACTTTTAAAGACATTGGAGGACTCTAGACACTAAGAAGTCTAAAAGAATTAAATATCAGGGAGAGTTGAGCCTTTCCTACATGATCCAAGAATACTGGCTGCTTTTCTCTCTGGTAGCATCTGCCATGTTTAGGCAACAGAGGGTGGAAGGCTCAAGCCTTCCATAAGCATAGGTTTTGTAAGGGGTAATGATAAGTTAATGAATACTTTCATTGTCATATGATGAATTGAAACTTGTAGGACTCCGCACCCCAAAACAGCACTAGTTCTCCTGGGCACCAATTCCTGCCCCCAGGACTTCAGCTAAGTACATGATGTCATTGCAGAAGTCTGAGGGCTGGACTGGAAAGAGAACACTTTCCCTTCACTTAATGGTCCCAAGGGCTAAAAGTTCTACTAAAGAAAGGGGCCAGTAATACACACAGGATACATCTTGATCTTGGATATTTGAAACCAGAAGTGAACTGAAACTAAATAGAGCTACAACTCAGATGTGACCTAACCCAGTGGTCAGCAAACTGCGGCTCGCGAGCCACATGCGGCTCTTTGGCCCCTTGAGTGTGGCTCTTCCACAAAACACCGACTTCTGCTCATGGGCCACGAAGTTTCAATCGCACTGTACATGCGCGCCCGCACGTGGTATTTTGTGGAAGAGCCACACTCAAGGGGCCAAAGAGCTGCATGTGGCTTGCGAGCCGCAGTTTGCCAACCACTGACCTAACCCAACTCATGACTGAATCTAATTGAAGTCATCAACCCCTTATTCTTCCTCACTGAGGAATTTTGTCTCTCTGGGGTAAGAGAGCATTTACTCCAGTTTCAATGGTTGTTTAGAACACAATATGTGGCATACATTGAACTGTCGAAGTCTGCAAAGAAGCAGGCAACTGCTACTCATAAAACCAGAAGAAAAATAGTCAATAAATACAGACCCACAGGTACTCACAGATGACCAACAGGTATTGGAATTAACAGATGATTCTTTAAGAACTTAAAATTGTGCAGTAAAAGAAGAATTAAAATATAGGTAAAAATGAGAAATGTAATGGAAAAAGAGAATATGTAAAACAGTTCAAAATAAACACTCTGAAATGGAAAAGTAAATTATCTGAAAGAAAGAATTAATTGGATAGGCCTAACATCAGACCTGACACAGCTGAATAAAATAACAGTGAATCCAAAAACAAATCAATAGAAATTATGCAACTTGAAACACATAGAGAAAAAATAGTAAGAAGGTACTTGCAAGACAATAACAAATGATGTAATTGGAGTCCCAGAAGGAAAGAATAGAACAGAAAAAAATACTGGAAAAGCTAATGGCCAAAGATTTTCCAAAATCGATGAAAGGTATCAAATTGTAGATTCAAAAATATCTCTGAAACTCCACTGGGTTGATGACCCCTTGCACCAGGGTCTGTTTTCCCTTTGCTCACTCTCATGGATGAATCTCCTGACTTTAACGCCTACTCTAGGGGCTCTCAGACTCTCTCAGGGAACCCTCACTGTACTGAAGAAGTCCAGCTTGAGATGCCAATGCCTCCATTTCTCTCGGCCTCAGACTAATCTCCCCACATCAAGCCACCAAGGCAAGCGGTGACTGGGTGCTCTCCGCATAGACATGCTGCTTGTATAGTGAACACCTGACCCAAAGGCAGCTCCTTTATAAGACTGGTGATGTCTAATTTTTTATGAAGTCAAGTTTCTGCCCAGTAGGAATACTTTTAATTAGCTAAGCAAATCTCCAGGAAAGAAAATTGAAGGGCTTGGTAAATCCATAAGAAGAAAAGAATGAAGCATTAGGTGTAGAGATGAAAAGCCAACATGATAAGGAGATTGTGTGAGGCTTGGAGAGAAGGTCCCTGGAGCCACCTTGGATTATGCATTCGTTTAATCTGTGCGAGATGCAGAGCACTCGAATTTCATTGGCAGGTCTGCAGCAAATGCTAAGAGCAGCAGTTTTCAACCTGTGGGTAGCGACCCCTTTGGTGGTCAAACGACCCTTTCACAGGGGTCGCCTAAGACCATCCTGCATATCAGATATTTACATTATGATTCATAACAGTAGCAACATTACAGTTATGAAGTAGCAACGAAAATAACTTAATGGTTGGGTCACAACATGAGGAACTGTATTTAAAGGGCCAGAAGGTTGAGAACCACTGTCCTAATGGTTGTGACCCCTCTCTGTCCTAGTTCATTCCACCCTTACCCCCCTCTACCAGTCTCCTCCTCCTTTAGATATGGCTGTTAGGAGTTTGTTGAAATCAACAAATATTAACCAGACACCAACAATGTGCAAGCCACTATGCTACTTGTAATAAATAGATACAGCAATAGTTTTGGATGTTTTTGTGTGTGTGTTTTGTTGTTGTTGTTATTGTTGTTGTTGTTTGCATGAAAATTGATTAATCAATAGAGGCAGTTAAGGGAGCTTTGTTATGAAGCATTCTGAGGCCTTTTCCAAGCAGTATGGTAAGGAATGTGGTGATTGGTTATCAATGTCTGCCTGGAGCAAGGAATGAGGGAGAGGCCGCACATTCCATACCTGACAAACTGCTGTAAGGGAAATAAATGTGTGTTAAGGGAGCTCCTGTCCCAACGAGTCTCTCCATCTACTGGAAAGACAGACAAATATAAGTTGCTAAATCACAAACACCCAAGCCAACAGTGAAATATCAACAAATGCTATGACAACACATGTGGGAGGGCAATTTATCTTAACAACAAGGACTGGGAAAGGTTTTTGTAGAAGGGGAGGCGTGGATGTGAGCTCTGCCTTCAATGCAATTAAAACATTTGTGAGTCCAAGTCAAAGTTATAACTACAAGTGGCTTTTGGCCATTTAATTTTGAGCCACTTCTTTTTTTCTTTTCAAACCCAGCACTTCATTTTGGACATTGTGAGCTTGATGCCTGGTCTTATTTGAGTATTGGAAGCCAATGTCAAGCATGATCTCCTGGTTCCTTCCGGAGTTCCTTGAAGGCAACATTTCATGGCCTCCGGCTCAGGCTTTGCACAATCCCACTCCCAACCTACCCAACCTGCAGCACATTAAGGGCTGGGATCCATGGGCAGAAGAGGATTTCCATTGGCTGACAATATACCCATTGTCATACTCCCGTGTTAGTTGCCTTCCTTGAAATATTACATTCTCCTTTTTGCAAATGACACAAAGGACTTGGAAATAAAGTAGTATTTGTAAGTTTAATTTGTCTTTTTTTTTTAAAAAATAAGAGACTGTCTGTCTGGTGAGATTCAAGTCTGTCTGATGAGAATCAAACAAAGTTAGGTTCTCCACTGTATGAACAGGAGAGGGATGGCTGGATCTACCCTGATTCAGCCATTTGCAAGGGTGAGCAAGTAACTGACCATATAGTACAAAGGAAGGGCAAAAGCCAGGGCCACACATGAGCAAGGAGTTTTCTACACAGTAACCCTGCCCACCAGCAAAAAAGGCTGCAATGAATGTTCTGGGCAGGACTAGGAAGGAGTGAGCAGATGGGCAGAGGCATAGGAAAAGAAGGAAGTTCCCTCCTCACCTGTCAGTTTTAAAGGTTCTCCCCAGACTCAGTAACTGCTTAAGAACCTGGCATATCAGGGCTAAACTCAGCAGTCATCTTCCTTGTGAAAGCATAGGACAACCACCGCCAAGACAAAGCACTGTATGAATCATTTGAGAATAATAATTCTGACTAGTTATAAATGTATTTTGAGTTCAGAGAAGAAAGGTAAACATGATCTGAAAAGATTAGAAAAACCTCCTGAATGAGGCTGGATTTGGACTGACCTTGGAGAATAGGTAATATTTCATAAGGTAATAATAAATTTTAGAAAAGTAGGGGTTTAGATATGAATACGTATATCCATTTAACAACAGGTAAAAAACAAGAGAATACATTTCAAGAAAGGTAAGAACATAAGCAAAGGAGCAGAAACATGATTCAACATGACTTGCTTGGGGATGAGAAAGCTAATTTTTTAAAATTTATCTTTACTGTGGAAAGTATTACAGATGTCCCTTTTTTTCCCCATTGACCCCTCCATCCTGGCCCTGCCCAGCCTTCAGACCTACCGCACTATTGTCTGTGCCTATGGGTTATGCATATATACATATGAGAAATATAATTTTTATTTGACTGGTGAGCAGGTAACATAGGAGATGTTTGCATGGGTGGGAAGGAGTCAGATTTGGGAGGGCCTTCAAATCGGTGAAGTTTGGACTTAGGTCAGAAGCCAGCATTGAGATTTATCAATAGGCAATAGGGCACAGAGGAGTGGCAATGGAGTGCAAGATTTGAAGAAGATAATTCTTATAGCTCAGGAAAGAGGAATTGGCATTGGGGGGCTGGCTTGGAGACCGCTGCAGAACTCCAGCCAGAGGCACTGAAGACCTACAACATATGGTTAGATGCTCAAAAATAGCCATAAACTGAATGGATGAAACCTTGATTGGGGGAAACGGTGGCAGGAATGGAGATAAAATGTCAACTCAGGGAGGCAATTCAAATGAACAGATGTCAAGTCTCCATGACAAACTGGATACACAGGTGAATAATTTGAAGAAAGAGCTCTCGAGATATACATGTCCACCTTAAATGACTTCCTATGTAATTTCCTCAGGGAAAATAATACATCATTCCACTTTGGAATTAGATTTCACTTCAGGTCTAATTCAGGCAACAAGGATGGAAAGACTTTCTAATGCAAGCTTTCGCTCCAGCCAATGGCGGGGGTGCCAACAAAACCCATCACGAAGTCATTTAAGGATGGTCCTCACCCAATTTGGCAAACTCCATCTTAAAATTTCTCAAGGAATCCACCAAATCTGCATCCTGTGAGAAGGGACTGACCTTCCCTGAGGGCCTCCCCAGGTGTTTCTATGCATTTAATCCTCACATCAACCCTGTTGATATTGCACACAACTCTTCCCCCTTAACGACAAAGACACAGTGGCAGGAAGCAGCAGCTGTAGGCCCTGGGGTTCCAGTCTGCCTGTCTCTGAACACTTCTATCCATGCTATGCAGGGCCTATGCTTCCAAACCCGAGGATATTTGTATTCTTTGATTCAAAGCAACAGGTTGTAAATAGCTCTCTCTTTCCAAGTGCCCAGGTCAAAAACAGTCTTTATAAGTTAAAAAGAAAAAAAAAATCATGGCAAGTTCTCTGAAGACAAGACTTCTCTCTCTAGTGTGACTTGATTCGAGATAAAGTCCAAAACAGGGCTTTTGTTCCCAAAAGAGCTTTTGTTAAGAATGTGCACGTTTTGTCTTCCAGGCCTCGTGTGTGCCTGTTCCTCAGTCACCTCTATTCTCTCCTTCTCTCAATGGATGCATGTTCTGACTTTGCCTGGCTGATGCCTTGGATTGCACGTGCAGACTCAGCTCACAGTTGGATTCAGGGCACTTGTCTTACACCCCTCCTAAGGCAGCACCTGTTGACCTGTGGCACCCGAAAGGCCACAGGTTCGATGCTAGTTTGAACTGCTGCAAGGCCATCTTTGGGGTCTCCATAATTCCCACTTCAGCTGCCTATTTCCACTTCCAAAGACTCCTGAGATGTCATTGCTATGACCTGAGGGAGAGATATAGAGAGATGGGCTGGGGCAATGGCAAGTGCCCTGGCAAGAGATGGGATCTGAATAAAAAAACATATCAAGCCCTAGCCGGTTTGGCTCAGTGGATAGAGCATCAGCCTGCAGACCGAAGGGTCCTGGATACAAGTCCAGTCAACGGCACGTACCTCAGTTATAGGCTCCTCCCCACAGGAGGCAACCATCTCTGTGTTTCTCTCACATCCATATTTCTGTCTTTCCCTCTCTCTTCCACTCTCTCTAAAAATCAATGAAAAAATATCCTCAGGTGAGGATTTTTTTTAAAAAAGAAAGCATATCAAAACCTTCCCTAGGACTTATGAAGACTGAGCTTCCATCAGAACACGTGAGTCCATTTCAGCTGGCCAGTGAACACACTTGTCGGGGGACTGGGGAATACAATGGATGATTCTAAGTGTAGGCGGGAAAGTAAGTTATGAACACCTCTGCTGATGAATGTATGTGATAGGGGAGAGGCATGAGCAGGGTCTGGGAATGATTAGGGTTTTCATTGATAATATACATGCACTGACTCCTTTTTGAGTGCCAGATAAAGTGCTAGTTGGTAGGATGAAGCACAGCAGACAGAATCTATGTCGGAGGCTGGCACCCATCATACGATCACACAATGCATATATTGCAAACTGCTTAATGAAGAAAAATAATCCTTGGAGTTATGAGAGTTTATAAAAGGGGCCCTGACCTAGTCTACGGGGTGCGAACTGTCGCAGGCAGGAGAGGCTCAACATGTGAAGGTCCTGAGAGGGAAGCAGTCCCGTGTGCTCTGAGCCCAGTGTGTACGATGGGGCCAGTGTGGCTGGGGACAGAGTGGCATGCCCCAGGGATGAAGAGAGGTGAGAATCAACGTTGGCAGAACGCTAGGAGCTTCACAGAATTGTGATGTCTGGTTGACAGAGAACCTGTTTTGCTCACTGCCTGTTGGGCACCATTGACTGGGTTTTTGTGGGCAAGTGAAAGGACCAGATTTGCAGTGGTTAAAGACTATCCTGGCCACATGGAAAGAACTAGAATGCTGAAAGCTGACAAAGGGTCATTGGTTTCTTGTGAGAACTGCTGAAGTGTGGATGGATATAGGAAAGAAGCCAGTTTTTGCTTAGTGTCTTTTACAGACCAGGTATTAATGTGACAGGAGTTTAGCGATTCTCATTTCATTTCATCTCCATGAAATTGTTGTGAAGTAGATGGTACTTCTGCTGTTTGATACATGAGGGGACTATGTACTTTAGAAAAAACATCCATCCATCCATCAGCTTATTTAGTCACTTACCAAATATTTTGTGGAGCACCTACAATAAAGGTACCTAGCTAGGCACTGTGATTACATTTGTGAACAAGACATGGTCCCTACTCTCAAAGAACTCATAGACAAATGGAGATACAGGTGAGTAAATGGGTGATTATAGTTCAGTGGAGAAAGTTCTATGACATGGGTAAGCCCATTGTGGTTGGAAGAGCAAAGGCAAAACACCCATCCTTGCTATGGCAGGTCAGAAATCTCCATCAAGTCTTGCCACTTGTGTCATGTCAGAGCCAATTCTCACATCTATGTAAATGCACCTTCATCTGAAACCCACGTGCTTTTAATAAATATAATGTAAGCAGTCACTTTGGATTTTGGTAACCTTTCTGAAAACACATGACACATGTTTACTAAGTCCCGCGGGAGGCTGAGCTGGGAAGCACTGTATAAACAAGCTCAGCCCGGCTGGCAGACCGCAGCCACCTCCCCCGCGCTGCCCTCCTGGGCTGCAGCCAGGCCGCTCTGGAAGCACTCAGCACTGAGGCCTCTGGAAGCACCTGCCCGGGACAGGCTGTGCATTTAATGAGTTCCGCCACGGCAGAGGGGCACTTGGCACCTCAGCCCATGGAAATGGCCCCTCAGGCCAAACATAAATGAAGTGCACAGGCTGCCAGCGTGTGGGAGCATGAGAGAAAGAAATCTAGGTTGAGTGAGGATGAGCTATTAATTATAATCTCAGCTCAGGCCTAAGAGTGGTGAGAAGTGCTTCTTCCAAAGATCACTTGTCTCAGAGAAAAGGCGAGTGCTGTCACCCATTCTGTCCCAACTCACAGGCCCACAACATGATGTGCACATGCGTGCGCACACACATACACACAATCTCACACATTCTCACACACGTACTCTCATGCACACTCACAAATACATACTCTTATACATACACACATAACTCATGCACACTCAAACACACTCTCACACACATACACTCTCACACACACACTCACATACTCATACACACATAC
>NW_005871135.1:2380949-2472718 GCF_000147115.1 Myotis lucifugus
TTTTAACAATTTATGAAAAAGACAAGTACTAAGAAAAGATACTACATTGCATCAGTTTCTGTTCTCACTGGGTTTCTTGTTCTCCACTGGGACCCCAGGATGGGAGCTGACATTTACGATGTGGGCCTTGGAGGGGCTCATGCTGTGTCACCCCAGGAGACCACAGGAAGAGGGGAAGTGTGGAGAGAGTTTCACAGGGATGAAGACATGGAGCCTGAGCTGCTCCTACCTAGAGAGGAGATGCAGGCGGGTGGCAGACCCTGCCTGGCGGGCACCCTGGTGGGAAACGGGAGTGGGCTGCCACATCTGTGCTCCACGAAAAAGGCCACTGGGCAAGGCTCCTCGGGGCAGAACCCTCTGGAGTAGCTGCACCTTGGACAGAGGAGGCCAGGAACAACACCTGCAGCCGAAGGACCAACCATAGGGGATAAGGCACCCAATGCACCAACGGAGGACCTGTTCCCTCATCTGATTTCCAAAACTCACCCCACCCTCAGGGCATAGAAAGGCCATCCTGGAGGGCAACTTGCATACTGCATACCATCTCCAAAGACACTGCCCATTAACCCACAAAGTAGGTCCCTCCCCTTATGTTATGTACATATAAACGGAGCATTAAACACAGTGCTTCTATCATGTACTCTTTTTTTTGCATTAACTGATTTTTAGTGCCTCCAGGTGCATGCTCGTGCATGTGTATTCATGCATGCTTGTGCGTGTGTATGCATGTGTGCGTCTATGGGTGGGCACACATGCAGAGGCAGGAAAACTGGGGGCCATCTGAATGATTCTCTTAGAGCTGTGCATGAAAGTGATGCACTTCTTACAGACTCAAATTAACATTATTGAGTGGCACAGAATGAAGGAGAGAGGGAGGGAGGATGGCAGCCAGCAAGCGAAGCCTCCCTGACTAGGGGCCAGCATGTCTTTCACCACAGGAAACAGCAAGGCCAGGCTCAGAGCTCAGGCAGACTGGGCAGCTGCCTGCCTGGCATGGTTGAAATCCCCCGTCCATCCCAAAGTCTCCCCTCAGTAATCCTTCAGCACACTGGGATCTCCTCCCATATGTCACTCTTTGGGTCTTGGCAAAGCCCTCCTTTTTAAGCAGGGATGAGGAGGCATTTACATATGAACACTGTGTCAGTATAATGAGTTACTTATAACCATGGCCCAGAGATGAGATTGAATAAAGTCTGCATCACTATCTGGTGATTTTTGGCAACATCTTGTACCTCTTTTTGCTTCTAACTTCTCACGCATCAAATGTTTTTTTTGTTGTTGGAGGTGGTAATTTTTTTGTGGTTGGTGTGGTGTAACTACAGTATGGTGGAGGGAATTAATAAATGAAGAGATGCAAGTGAAGTAAGTGGCTTAGTCAATGCTAACCTCATCACCACCGCCACCATCACCATCATCACCACCATCATCACTACCATCATCATCCCCACCACCACCTTCATCATCACCATCATCATCATCACTAGCTATTCATATCCTATGCAGGATGTGGCTTAAGATTGACCAGCTTTGTAACCGAGTAACATGAAACACGGGCAACAGCAGGGACATGTTTTGATGTGGGAGAGTGAGGGGGGAACTGCCAGGGAAGAGGAGGTTTTGACAAGATAAGCAGCACCGCACAGGGTCCCGAGCGGATGGTGAGGGGGGTGCACCCTCACATGTGTGTGGTTGTGGAGCCAGATGGGCTATGAGAGCAGCAGCTCCTTTAGCCCCTTCAAGCTTGATGGGAGGAGGACTAACTGCTGAGACCAGTCAAACATCCCCTGCCACCAGCGCTGCCCTCTCTAGGGCCCTGCCAGAGTCCTGCGGTCTTGCAATGTGAGAGCTCACACAGACTCCAGACACCTGCAACACCAAACCGTTCATGGTCCAGAGGGGAGCAATGCAGCTCAGAGAGGAAGAAAGCTCACCCCAGGTCACAGAGCAGGACAGCTCTTGATTGGGGATTGATACTCATGCCACTGGGCTCCCACTCCAGCACATCTTTCGATGCCTACCATGTCTCAATTCCAAGTTCAGCACTAGCCTGTGACAGATATTTATCACGCAGCTCCCTTGTAGCTTCTTTCAGTCCTAACTCGGCCCCTTGCTCACTGTGGTCTTTAGGGGAACCCTTCCCCTCCCTGAATTTGTAAATGGGGTGGCTTCTCTGGTTGGTTTCTAAAGTCCCTTTAGCTTTGATGATCTGTGCTTCCCCAGCTCACGAGTCACGAAGGCTGTCAGATGTCCGAGTGGGAGGAGGACAGAGCATGACAGGTGGTGTCCCTGACTCTGGGCGGTGGGGGGCTTGGCAGAGCTTCCTCCTCCTCTGGTGGGGAGGGTGGGTACTGGCAGGAGGGCCCACCCACTTTGGACAAAAGCTATGATTCACCCAGTGGCAGAAGGAAAGGAGGGTGGCATGTCAGCCAGTAGTAGGAGACTCCACAAGAGATACGCCAGTGATCTTCCAGGCCCTAGACCCACTTGCATCAACGGCCTGGAGCTGACTCAGGCAGACCCAAAGGCTCGAATTCACGACTCTCACTGAGATTCAAGGAGGCCACTATTTTGGGGACAACGATATTTCAAGATTATGCAGCCAGTTTTAGTGACTCAGTTCTTCACGGCTCAGCCAGAGGGGTCTTTCTAAAATAAAAACTGGGTCAAGGCATTTTCTTGCTTAAACCCTTGTAGGGACTTCCCCAATCCTGGCCATGGCCTCTAGAGTGGTTAGAGGCCATTCTGGCATCCTCTCAGACTCACCCCCTCCACCACTGCCTCACTCCATTCCTATTGGCCCTCTCCTTTTCCAAAGGACCCTTGCTCATTCCCTCCTCCCTCTTCTGCATATGCTGTTCCCACCTCAGAAATGCTGTTCACTGTCCTCCTCTACCATCCATCCCCAATCCTTCTTCAGGTCTCTGATTAAATATTAACTTAGCAGAAAGGCTCTTCTTACCATCCCCAATCTAAATATCTAGGTGGAAGATCACATCCCTTCTGATATTCTTGCTCACAATAACATCAACTTTTCCCTCTTAGCACTTTCTTCCATTTGTAGTCATATATTTGCTTTTGAGTTTTTGTTGCTCTCGCCCCCTTCCACTATTCTCAAGTTCCATGAGACCAAGACCCATGTTTATCCATTACCTCTTTAAAATGCCAGTCCCTAGCACAGAGCCTAGCAAACTGAACACACAGGAAATTTTTTTTCTTTCTTTTAATAAAAGGAACGTGTATGAGCCCCACATTAGGAACAACTGTCCTGAAGTGTGAACCGCCCACAGCTCCTTCCCAAGTGCCCTCAGGGGACGTGTGCGATTACGTAAATCACTGCTTTGCATCACTCTTCCGGGAGAGAGCAGCTTTAGAGCCATAAAAATGTCAAGGCTGGACAGAACTCTAGAAAGAACATCTCAGCCAGTGGCTGCAAATCCTCCCTTAGCAGTGGAAGCTGTTTCCTGGCCGAAGCTTTCTCCAAACCCCAATAGATAAACCACATGAAGGCCAAGTCTCTAACTACAGTGGGGGGACTAGGGGCACAGGGGAAGAGGTTCCTAGATTGCTCTCCACTAGCGGGGTCCCTAGCGTGGAATAGTGAGGGTGGTCCACCTTGGGTGTAGGCAATAAGGGGGTGCCTTGCCCTAGCCAGTTTGGCTCAGTGGATAGAGTGTCAGCCTGCGTGCGAACTGAAAGGGCCCAGGTTCGATTCTGGTCAAGGGCACATGCCCGGGTTGTGTGCTCGATCCCCAGTGGGGGACTTGTAGGAGGCAGCCGATCCATGATTCTCTCTCATCATGGATGTTTCCATCTCTCTCTCCCTCTTCCTTCCTCTCTGAAATCAATAAAAATATATTTTTTAAAAAATAAGGGGGTGCCTTGTCTATAGAGAATTTAAAAACAATAATGCAATCAAACAATAAATATAAAACAGTAATGTGGACATAAAACAACAGATCAGGTAAAGTTCGGTCAGCTTTTCATGAGGCAACTCTAGATAATGTCAGTGATAAAATGCTCCTTGCCAGGACAGCTGGCCCCACTCCTTGGGTGCTGAAGATCCTCTTGGCCTTCCTCCAGGGCCGTGGTCGGCAAACTGCGGCTCGAGAGCCACATGCGGCTCTTTGGCCCCTTGAGTGTGGCTCTTCCTAAACCTTAGGAGTACCCTAATTAAGTTAATAACAATGTACCTACCTATATAGTTTAAGTTTAAAAAAATTTGGCTCTCAAAAGAAATTTCAATCGTTGTACTGTTGATATTTGGCTCTGTTGACTAATGAGTTTGCCGACCACTGCTCCAGGGAATATTACCCAAAGCCCTCATCAAGGAAGGAACTGACTTTGTCAAAGAGCAAGGCTTCCTTGTCGGGCAAATTCAGAACGAGGGCACCCAAATGGAATGAAGTCACCCTAAGCACTAGCTCAAATGGCTTTGTGCTAGCCTGGTGGCCACTCCCAGGACAGAAGCCTGCGTCTTTGAGAGGCAGGACTGGGTAGGGCTCAAAGGCACAGACTCTGTAGCCAAACGCCGTGGGTTCAGATCCCAATCATGCCCTTACCTAGTGTGCTGAACCTGGGTACTTCACGTTTTTGAGCTCAAGTTCTCATCTATAAAAATGGGGATACTAAATGACCTACTGCAACGTACCGCTTTGAGGATGAGAAAAGACAATCTGCTAATTATTTGGCAAGGGAGCAAGCACACGTAAATGCAAGTTTAAGTCACGGCTTGGGATTTACATGTCTGGGGTCTTCTTTATCTTGGTGCATCGTTGATGGTTGTTGGGGAAAAACATGTGGTATTAGATATATCCTTGCCACCAGCACTGTAGGGACACCTTGTTCTCTCTGGGGGTGCTCCTTGGCAGGGGCCGAATGTGCAAAATGTTTCTGTCAACAAGAAGCAGCCCGGAGTACTGGTGAAACCCCCAAAGTGATCTGCCTGATCTTGACAACCTAACAAATGAACCGGGTGAAGGGGATAAGGGTGACTGCTCTCTGCACAGGCCCATTAGAAATCAAGCTTTCTTCTTAGACCTAGAGCACTACTCTTTCTGCTCCCATAATCCCACACGCTTCCATAGACTCAAATAACTTCCCCTCTGTGTCTGGGTAAGTCACTTTTCATTTCGATCTCATTTCATCCCTGCAATAATCCTGTAAGGTATTTCCATTTGGAAAATGGAAGCTCAAGAAGTAAAGCAACGTGTCCAAGGTTGCCCATCTCACCAGGAGCAGAGCAAGTATGAGAACCCAGGCCCACGAGAATCTGGTCTCTACTATTTCCTCCATGCTACTCTGTTGCTCTTTCCATGTATTTATTTCTCAAGCATTCATGTATTCATTCATTCATTCATTCATTCATTCATTCATTATTATGCCAGCCTTGGAAATCAGGGGTCATCGTGCCCATTTTTGAGGGGGGAATTACCCATTGTTACATAATAATTTTGAAGGTGCAATTATGAATCTAAAAGGTGTAGACTTTGGGGCTCATCCAGCTCACTCCCGTGTGCGTGCGAGGATCCCCCATCCTCTCCAGCTCCCTCATAGCTTTCCTGAAAAGCAGAAAGGAGCAGGGAAGGCATGTAATTCTTCCCAGGCTGTGCAGTAAACTGTTTCTCAGTCCTGCCTCTGTAGGACTTTGAAGAATCTCCCTAAACGAGCTCTACTTCAAGATTTTCAGAAACAAAAGCTTTGTTCTGGGTCCCGGGAGCATCAACTCTCTGGTGGAGTGGAATTTTCCACTTACTGAGAGAAACTGACTTCTGAGTGCCGACATCCTCCCACCCAGAGTCCTGGATCAGTCCCTGGCTTTAGGTGTCAGAACCTGCCATGAAATTCCTGAGCTTGCATCTCATGGGGCTGGACTGTCATGTCTGGTGTGGGCAGCTGTCCATGCTGAGGCCCATCGCGGAGCTGAAGGGTGCATCCACCCTGATGGGAGCCCACAGAGAAACCCACTCCATCCTGCAGCCCTGCGAGGCAGAACTGGTCCAGCCAGGAGCATATTAGTCATGGGGATGACTACTGCTGACTTGAGTGCAAGATGTCCCGCACGACCGAGGAGGAGGCCCTGGGCATAGTCCAGGCCAGCCCACTAATTTCCTGATAAGGAAACCAAGGCCCAGTGGGGAGCAGTCATTCATCTAAGGCCACCTACTGAGTCACGATAAACAGGAGCATCTGCTCACTCTGAGCAGGGCCTAAGGAACTGAAGGGTGGAGGTGGCCAAAAGCCCCCAAGACGTATCGACACGTTTTGGAGACTGGTTCCATTAGTGTCCTGGAAAATGCTGGCAGATGCTGGGCTGGGCGGCATGATAGAATCATGAGTCCCCCATCCCTTCCCCATCCTTCGGACTCTGCCTATACGGCATGAGGCCCAGAAGGCTGCTCAGGAAAGCCTCTGGTACAGACACAGTATTTACAGAAGATGATGCTGAGGTCCGGGAGGTGAAGGACTGCACGTGGGGTCCAGAGCTGAGCGAAGCACCCTGGACTTTCACATATGTGGCTGTGTCAGGAGAAAGCTGGCTAGGCTCCTACCCACCACTTGCACGTGCCACCTAGCCATTGTAATCACACTCATGCACTCATTGAACAAATACATAGAGGGTGCCCACAGGTGCCAAGCACTGTCCTGGGTACAGGGATATAGAAGCAAATTAAACAAAGTCCATGCTCTTATGGAGCCTGAAATTTACAGACTCATCTCAAATGTCACCGCCTCAGTGAAGCCTTCTCAGGTCACCGCAGACAGAAACGATCCCTCTTCCCATCCTTTTATCAGCATACAAAGCCAGGAACTCAGGAACCTTAACATAGGTTTCTTGAATTATTTAATTAGCTCAGTCAGCCAGTCAGCCACAAACACTTACTAATGAGTTTTATGGTTTTCAGGATGTATGTCTTATCTTCTCAAATACCACACAAACTCACTGACAATGACAGGGACTATATGTCAGCTGTCCATGGATGGTAGACATGAAGCTTACTGGAGGCAAAATAGTCACTTAGTACATGCTATCAGAAGGAGGGAGGGGGGATGACTAGTAATTAAAACTCTCTAAAGCTTCTGAATTAAAGACAATATTGCCACTATTTCAAGATTAGGAGTAAGTTTCCTAGGAAGGTCAGACTCAGAATTAGGATTAAAGTCAAGGACCTCTGACTATGGGCCTGGGTAATACATAGGCTGTTAGGGTAAATTTAGGAATAAGAGGTCTCCAAGGGTCCCCACCTAGCCACCTCCAGGCTAGGTCCAGTGAAGAGAGCTTAACTGTAACTTGGGTTTGAAGAGGGGGTAGCAGTTGAGCCAAGCCCTGAAGGATGATTGATGAAGAGGAGAAAGAAGCTTGAGGAAACCGCATGATCAAAGGGATGGACAGTTTTAATGAATGCCGTGTGTTCTGGTGCAGTCGGAGCAGATGAATATAAGGGGGAGCAGGACTGGAAGACCTAGTTTCATCCACTTGTAGGACATTTCAATACCATAAGAGTAATATGAACTTTTCTTTCCATTCTTTTTAAAAAATATATATTCTTACTGATTTCAGAGAGGAAGGAAGAGGGAGAGATAGAAACATCAATGATGAGAGAGAATCATTGATTGGCTGCCTCCTGCACACCTCCTACTGGGGATCAAGCCCGCAACCCGGGCACGTGCCCTGGCTGGGAATTGAACCGTGACCTCCTGGTTCATAGGTCTGTGCTCAACCATGAGCCACAAGGGCTGGGCTGAATTTCGTTTTTCAAATGTCAGGGAGCCACTGAGAAGTTTTGAGTATAAAGGTGGTATAGTCTGACCCAAGACTGGATGGAGATTTCAAAGTCAGATGCACAGGGATGATGGAAAGAGGAGATGCTGACAGAACAGTGAGAAAGTACTGTGGTAGTTTAGACGAGAGGCAATAGCCTCTGCATCCCAGGGGACACCCACCATCCCTTGTCACAGACAAATGACCTGCATACGCTTGACCCCGCCTACCCTTCTCACCTCCTTTCCTATTACTCTAGCCCTTAATCACTGCACTCCCGATGGACTGACACCTGACCCTGGAAGATCGCAGGCAGAGCTAAATCTTGGGGTCCTTACACGTGCTTTCCTCTCTGCCTGCGATAATGATCCCCCGTCTACCCACGTGGCTTGGTTCCTTGACAGATGTCACCAAACTATCTAAATGGCCCCCAGTCATTTTCTAATCCCCTCATCCTGGTTTATTTTTAGTCACAAAATACACTATCATTATGCATACCCTTACTTGTTTGTATCCTTATTATTTGTTTCCTTGAGGGCAGGGAACGTACCTTTCTCATTCTTGCCTATGTATCCTCAGTGCATACCCACCACATAAAAGGCACTTGGCTAAGATTTGTTGAATGAAAAGTCTTCCTTCGTCCCTAAATCACAGTAATTTCTCACCAACAAAGGCATTTGGTGGGGGGACAATCAATAAAGAAAACGATTCTTGTCCTTCAGGATCTTACTAAATGTTGCGAAATGTTTGCACACATGTGAACTCTGAGAGCTCCTGGCACAAAGAAAGAGTGTCAATGGTGGAAATAGTCACTTGGAGGCAGAGATTTCTGGCGCTAAAGGGAGAATTGGGAATAAAATTTTAAGGAAGGAGACCTCGTCACGCTCCCAAGGACCTAGCACAGGACTGGCCCAGAGAAAGCTCTCAGCAAACACTGGACAAATTACTGAGTGAGCAGCATGTTTTGCTGAGCTCCTTCCAACACGTCCATGCCTATTTTAAGTGGCAAGATGGAACACAGAGTAAAATACTGGCCCAGAGGCCAGAACAGAGCTGAGCGCAATGAGGGAGGATTGAGCAAGCACACACTTTTATTTATGAAACTCCATATAGACCATTTTCCTCTCGCAACCAGGAGCGCTCCTATTATGTGGTGTTACAAATGCTGCAACAACAATACCTTGTATTTATAGAGTGGCTGCCTCTGAGGGGCTCAGACCTTTTTACAGACATGATCTCATTCTTGCTGTCTCAGGTCTTATATTCAATTACAGAATGGTTCATTGTTCCAAACGATGCAAACTATTTCTTTTAGAGGCACTCTTAGAATTATCCACTCTCCTGTTACAGGTTCAGAGATTTACAAATCACAACCAAATGGCTCCAGAATTGCTACAGCAGGAAAGGTGGTGGGCGGAAATGGAAATTTTCTGAATTTATAATTTATGAAGTCTTCAAATATTAGGAAGGCACTCTGTATACTCGTCTTAAAAACCAGGGAAAACAGGCTATGACTTAGTTGCAGTCACATCATGTAATAATAAAAAGAGGAAAAAAGAATATTAATCCTCCATAATGTTAGCGAGGACTATAAAAATAGGAGTGAACCACTGTGGCTAAGAAGCAGGGTAATTATACCATAATAAGCATAAAAGCAAGTGGTGATATGGACATATTCCCAAGCTAAGGGGAACAAGCAGTGGGTTCTTCTCTTGCTCTGCTAGGGATTACTGTGTGGCCTTAACCTCCTGACTTTTCTGGTCTTGGATGCCTTATCTAAGAGTGGAGGCAATTGGATTAGGTTTTCACCAAGTCCCTTCCATCAGTGAGATTTCACACATCTGTGTGGTTCTGCTACCCCCACTATCACCACTCCCACTGTAACTACCCCCACCATCTCCACTCCCACCATCACCACCATCACCACCCCCACCGTCACCTTCCCCACTACTACTGCTGCATTCGGACATGTAACCTGGAACACACTGGATACTCACCATGTGTTGAGTGGATGAATGTGTCTAGTTTTCAGTAGTTTGCATACAAGACTTGATTTAATACATATTTGGTGATTGCCTATGATGTTCCAGACACAAAGATGGTGCTGGGGCGTCAAACTTCATGGAAAAGATCATCACTGACATACATGAATGCCGTGACAGGATCCAAAATGACTAACTTTGAGTCAGTAGGCGTTTCTTGGAGGAGAAGCTGGGTTTAAATGGATAATTCATAGGAGTTCACCAGATGAACTAGGAAGGGAAATGATAGGAAAGGGAAAGGCATGGCAGTCAGAGGGAAGAGCATGTGTAAAGACTCAGAGGTACAAAGGAGCTTGGGGAAATGTGAACGAAGTGTGAGAATGGATCGTTAGGAAGCCAGGCTGAGGAAGTAGGCATGAGTCACATGATCAAGAACCTCAAAACCTGGCTATGCATCTCAGACTTTGTAGGCAACTGTGCCATTGAAGGGTTCCTAATAGGAGATGGCTGTATTTGATTTTCAAAAGAAACATTAGACATTACCATATACTTCATTCCAAGTAAAGCATGGACTGGATATTGTTCTTGTTTCACAACTAGAGAAACTGAGATTTAGATAGGATAAGGCAGGTTCCCAGAACCAAACAGCTTAAAACAGCAGAAGATTCTATCTAAGTGGCAAGAGGGAACCCTACACAAGCCCATGGTAGGAGAGAGCATGATGTATTAAGGGACAGAAAGAAGGCAGTCGTCATCAGCCAGGACACAATGGGGC
Organism: Myotis lucifugus; assembly: GCF_000147115.1. Taxonomy (NCBI): domain Eukaryota; kingdom Metazoa; phylum Chordata; class Mammalia; order Chiroptera; family Vespertilionidae; genus Myotis; species Myotis lucifugus. The sequence goes on from NW_005871135.1 coordinate 2,391,466, forward strand.
AAGCAACAAAAACTGACTCTGATGAAATTTAAGCCCAATGGAAAATTATCAAAAAGATATTGAGAGGTTCACGGCTTCCCCAGGAAAGTCTAGGAAGCAAAAAAGTCTACACAACCAAAACCCATAAGAAAGATCATGGCCCATAAGCAATCTAGTAGGGATACTGAGGGCTCCATTGTTTTAACGTTGGGCTCTATAGCTAGCATCATCCGCACCCTCAGTACAGGGCTCTGGCACCACCTCTGACACCTTCATCACCTTGCCCTGGAAACAGGCACATGACACTGCTGCTACCATGATGATTTTTCCCCCAGTCCTTTTTACCCCACAACACCACCTCCAGTCAGGCACCTCTGATTGGCTTGCCATGCTCTCATTCCCTGTGTAGCTGGGAAGGTTTACAACTGGCTTTTTCTGGTCCTATAGTGAGATGTAGACTATTTCTCATCAAGGTTTAAAAGGTGGAAAACTCCCCAAACATGAAAAAGAAGGTCCAGGTGCCGGGCACATAAGAGCACAACTGGAGGATGAGCGTGGGAATAAAATCTCTAATTGTCTTCTTTGTTTTCCTCTCCTCTGCCAAACTGTATTAGGATCTCCTTTGGGGAAGTACCCACGCTTTCTCCCTCCTAAGCTCAGACATGACGGACGGTCCTGGCCACATATTCCCCGCTCAATAAATTCTTGTTGACTTCAGTTTAGTTCATTCTGCAAAGGTCATTTCATTTGGCCTTAGCTGGAAGATGGTTTTCAAATGTAAAATATGAATAACTTGGCCCTGGAGTGAGTAACATCTGCAGATAATTATGTCATCTGGCCATGCAGAACCTCTGGGCATGGGGACGCTTTCTGGAATGAGAGGAGATATGGAATGAAAACTGCTAACTGATGTACCCATCACTTCTCAGGGGCTTATTCCCTCTAGGGCAGTAGAGAAGCTCATGTCTTGAAAATGCATCTGGGCAACCCACTACTGGGTATGGGTTACTTAGGTGAAAAAAGCTCCTTAAAAAAAGAGCAGTCCACACAGACTGGTGCAGGGCCTCACAGCAAAGAGTTTCCCTTCCCATTTTCTTTCACAGTGTGTTGGTGGAAAGAGGGCTGGACTAGGAACCAGAATATCTGAGTCCAAGACCAGGTTCTGGCATTATTAGACATGAGGTCTTGATCTGGTCTCATTATTTCCTGGACCTTTAAATTCCCCTTCAATAAAATGGGTATAATGATTTGTTAGGATGTGAACTGAGATAGGTATGTGCTGTTTCTGCTTGTTAGGCATCCTTCTATCTTTTTCTGGAAACTGTACGTACCTCTTCTTCTGGAATGCTGATTCTCAAATTTGAGCACACATTAAAGTCACATGGGGAGGGGGCTTGTGAAAACACAGATTCCTGAATGCTCTTCCCAGAGTTTCTGATTTTTCAGGTCTGTGATAGTGCTTGAGAGTTTGTATCTCTAGGTATGTGCCAGGGGATGCTCATGTTACCGATCCAGGGACTCCACTTTGAGAACCAATACACTGAAAAAACACCCCTCTCTTATTCTCAGTTCCTGAAGTTCAGAGGCTAATACAGCCTTTGGCTCAAAAGATAGGAACACAAGCCAGGCCTAACTAGTTAGTTAATTCCAACCTAGCCATAGAGGATTACTGGGATGGGCAAGAGACCATGGCAAGCCAGTGGATATCTCTTCTTCCAGGATTGCTCACTCAGTAGAATGTAAACCTGAAGCCCAGGGGTGGGGGAGGGAAATCTTGTATCTCTCTGGTATGCAAGAGAGAAAATCAGAGCTCATACTAGTACATGCACAACAGAGATTCTTAACACTCAACTTGATCGTCTCCAGTCATTCTTGAAGCGTGCTATAAGAGACCACGCATTCATTCTCTTTTTTCCTTGAGCCACTTGGATTTCTGTTACTTGCAACCAAATAATCCTGAGTAATACTTACACCTCACTTCCCAAGAACAGAGTCCTTTAAAAACAACAAACAAAAATTTCAAGAAGTTGTAACTGTGAGACAATAACCAGATAGAAAAATTATGAAATGGTGACATATATGGGAGCTAGCCTGCCAGTCAATCTGAGAACAACATACCAAATCACCATAACAATTAGAAGAAGCACATAAGGAACGTTTGTTAAGTATTTAATGAATACCAGACTCTCTATTTAGTGAGTTATATGCATTTTCTAACTTAATCCACACAATGTCCCTTAGAGACAAATAATATCAGCTCATGGATGAAGACCCTGAAACTCAGAGATTTTAAGAAACTTCTTGCCTGAGGTGTCTCACCCAGTAAAAGGCACTGGGTTAGAAAAAAAAGAAAGAAAGAAAGAAATAGGGGAGAGAGAGAAAGAAGAAAAAGTCAATCCAATTGGCCTGACACCAAAGCCATGTCCTGTCAGTTCTGTGAGATCAGAAGTCTTGACCTTCCATTTCTATCCAAAGACCACATCATCTTGAGGATGGTCCTTGGTACAAACAAAGGAAAAACAAAGAAGGGATGGGCCCCCTGGAGAAACAAGAATACCTAAGACCCAATTTGTCCTGGGCTCCAAGGACTGAGATGCTGCAGCCTTCATAGTGCCAGCCTTCCGGAGTTGCCTGAAGGCCAGGAAGTAACTGTCTCTGCCTCTCTCTGTGTGATCAGCTGGCCGTCACTGCCTGCCTTGAACTCTGCAGCACCTGCTTTAGGGACCCCAGACAAAGGCACCTGATGGCAGCATTCAGGTCCTTTCCTGCCCTGACATCAACAAACTCTTACACCATCTACGGGCCCCAACTCATTTTGGTTCATTGACAGCTGCCTAATCAGAATCCCCCATAAGCCTGCCTCTGAGAAGCCGTTTCCAAATCAGAATGTTGCAGATAATCCAAGGACACGCCCAATAAATACTTTATTGGTTGCCAATTTTTCTGTCTTAAAATATATACTCAGATGGTTTCATTATAAACAGATTGATTTTTTTTAAATTTTTCATAGTGTTCAAGGCCTTTTCAGTGTGTTCTGTGTCTCCTTTGCACATTACCTCAATTGTTCCACTCTCCAATTTCCCTTCATTTGAATTTGTTTCAAGATACAGCAGCAGCCTGGTGTCCTCTTGAGTATACAATGTGATGGCTGGGATGTGACCCCGTGTTTTCTGGTCAGTCCTTCTTTATTGCCTGCATGAACTCTTTCACCAACTTCCAAACCTGAATTCCTACCTCCATTCTTACTCCACACACCTAGACCAGGCCTTGCTGGCTCCATTGCTCTCTTTCTGAAACACAAAGATTCCACTCTCTCATAAGCTAAAATCCTGCTATTGATCCGACCGCTGTGTGTGCTGTGTGAGAGTCTCCACAGACCTCGCAGCGACACCCCCGGCTAACCATTTAGTCTCCACTGCCCCATCCATGGCCCATCCTGGCCACATCCCTGTTCCCTGATTCAGTCTTTGCATCTCTGCTAAGAACTGTTTCTTGACATGGTGACAACCACCCTCCTGCATCTTTGCTCATCCAAACATTACCCGTCCTTCAAGTTCCTGTAGAAAATCTCCCTCCTTCATGACATGTCCTCAGATCCCCTCAACTGGAGAGAATGTCCACTTCCTCGGGTTAGACACAGCATTTTTATTGCTCCTCTCTCACCGTCCGTAGCCCTGTCTCTATCATCGTTATTTATAGCTAGAGATCTCATCTCCCCCACTAGTCCATAAATCTTTGAATATGCAGTCCCTGTATCATTCATCAACATATTCCACACTGGACCTGGCTCAGTACCTTGCACATATTGGAAACTCACACATAAATAAACCTATGTGGCTCTGGGATGGGGCCCTATCCCAAAATATCCCTCTCATAGTCTGTCATGTTGATGAAAATCCCAAGGTATAAGATTAGTTGCTCTGGGCTGCACACTAAGTGTCCATAGTAGGGCTAGCTCATTAGACCATACTTAGCAACAAATATCTCCAGTGATGTGGTCCGTGTTCAGGTGGCCCTGGAGCTATTAGGGACCCAGTCAGAAGACCCCCCTCCCCCCATAAGCATGATTTTTAAAAAATGCTTTATCTTCTAAAATCCCTGGACATTTTGAGTTCTATTCCATAAGATGCCAATTTTTCACTTAATAAAACTATCTCCTCCCAATGGTCAAATAAAATTAAGCCCCAGGCATCTATGCCAGATATAACCTCAGGCTCCCCATCATAGATGATGTTACCCCTGAATGCAAGGCACAATACTAAAAAACCCGAGTCATTAATATGCTGTGACTTAAAAAGTCTGCTCTTTTCTAGCTGAGGGCAAAGGGATGACAATATGAATCATGGGAGGCTGAACAGGGGCCAACTAGCATTGTTCTTCCCTGAGGGACAGTGTCAGACAGGCCTGGGGGGGACAGGCAGAGAGAATGTCCTTGGCAAGGAGACTAGTCCAGGTGCCATGAGCCTGAAGGTCAGGGAGGGAGCCTGATCTGGTCAACAGTTTTCCAGATGATGGCCCTGCTTTGGCCTATCCTCGCCCCCGAGTTTGGAGGCATGAGATAGAGAGGTCATCCATTCACTTTGTTAGTGGAAGCTGAGCTAGCTTATCCAGAGCCTGGGGGCTGTCAGCACAAGATTGTTAATGAACATGTTTCCTGTAGATAATTATAGAAAGGGGAATATTGAAAGCACTTAAAACATTTCATTCTTTTTAATTCATTAATTATATTGCAATTATTCCATGCTCAGGAGCTGTGCAGGAGGCCGGGTTCCAGCTATGCCTGCGAGACTCCGAGGGCAAAATGAGGGCTGAGGGCTTGGGGAGAGAGAGCCTGGAGAGAAACGCTCAGAAAAGGTTAACTGTGCAGATACAAGAAGCTAATTGGAAACCTCTTAAACAAAATCCAGGTTAATAAGAGTGGAAAAGAACAACACGTTGCTTTTAGGATGATGATTATGATTATTATCATTGTTTTCCCACCTACATTAAAATTGCTTGCATTCTGATAGAACTGTCATAAGCAATCTGACCCCTCCTGAAAACACCTGGCTTTGAAGTTAAATCAGAAAATACACAGACACTTAGAGATGGGGTAAGGCTAGGGATGACTGTGGAGTGATGGGGAAACAGGTCTAAGCACTGCATCTTAGACCTGTCACTCTTCTGCTCTCCTCAGATTCTTATACAGCATTATCCATAACAGAGAGTTGTAAGGAAATTGGATTAACAGTTACATCCTGGCCCCCCGCCATATGCTAGGCATATGAGAATGACAGCAGTACAGATGAAGTCTCTGACCTCATAGAACTTACATTCTGTGAAAAACATGGCCAATGAAACAGGCAACCATGGTAGAGAGAAGGGACTTGTGCAGAGGCCATGGGAGCTCTAGGAGGGAGGTCCTGTTCTGGTCAGGAGGAGGGGTGGGGAGAAGACTCCCTGTGTGTTCTCTCTGTTCGATACACATTCATCACATTAATAGCATTGCCCAAAGTATCAATGCTTTCAGACTTCACTCTCCTGGTCTCCAGGAATTCCAGGCTGTCTTCTTCCCCATAAATTCCTAGAAAGGTGAGAAAGTTGCCCTCACATACAGTCAGAGCTACAGTCTAAAGGACTCCAATTGGCTAGCTTGATGTTCCCTGACTTTCCGCCCTTTTCCTTGTCCCTTTACAATCCATGGCTTCCTTTTTGTCCCAGCGGCCATTCCTCCGCCAACCTCCTCGGGAGTGCTAACTCCATGGCATCCACACATGAAGTGACCCCCTGACAGCAAGGGTAGCGGTAAAGGTCTGAGTCATTAGTACATATCTGCGAATTAATGATTCTGCTCTGTTCTAGCTGAGGGCAAAGAGAAGACAATATGAAACAGGGGGACTTAATCGGGGTCAACAAGCAGTGTTGTTCCGGAAGGGACAGTGCAAAATGGATCTGGGGAAGACGGTGTCCTTGGAAACTAGCCAAGTGACTCGGAGCCTGAAGGTAGGTTTCTCCTTGTCTCCACAATGTGAACTAGCTCATGTCAACGACCATGAGGACGACAGAGGAGTCAACCCAGCTGTCCCAGTCAAGGCCCCAAATATATATAAATTCCAGCCAATATGTCCACAAAATCAACTTGTAGGCGACTCAAAAATGACCATACACGTGGTGAAATGTACCTGAGACCAAAGGAACTACTCAGCTGAGTCCAGTACAAATGGATAACCTGCAGAATCATGAGCTAAACAAATGACTATTGTTTTAACCTATTATCTTTTTGGGTAGTTTGTTATGCAGTAATAGCTAACTAATACTTAAATACATTACAGTTCAATTTAATTCAACCAAAGGTTTTGTGTGGTTTTTTTTTAGTCCTCCCCCAAGGATATTTTTTCCATTGATTTTTTTTGGAGAGAGTGGAAGGGAGGCAAGAGGGGAAGAAAGAGGGAAACATCAACATGAGAGACACATCAATTGGTTGCCTCCTACATGCCCCAGACCGGGGCTGGGGACTGAACCTGCAACCGAGGTATGTGCCCTTGACCAGGTATCGAACCAGCAAACCTTCCACCACAGGATGATGCTCTAACCACTGAGCGACTGGCCAGGGCTCAACCAAAGGTTTTTTAATACTTACATATTCCTAGTCTCTGAAGGCATAATAATGGATAAGAAAGACAGTTGCTGTTCATGCAAACTTATAGTCCAATGCCTCTTAAGTATAACTAAGCAATTGAAAAACTAAGATTTTTACCTTTTGTCTGTGGATCACTAGAGGATCTACTAGTATATTTAGGCCTCAGGGTGGTCTATTTAGGCCTCAGGGACTCCTTGAAAATATGTTAAAATTTTCACATGTATGTGCTTATGTACATTTTTTAAAGAGAAGGACCTCGGTTTTTCATCATATTCGCAAAGGAATAAGTGACCCAGAAGCTGTTGAGAACCATTTGATGGTAATGTAATCTAAACCTGTTCACACAGCCCAACACTCACATAGCAGTCTACTCTACTTAGAGATCCATTTCATTGCTGACTCATCCAATCAGAAAGGTGCCTTCGGAATGACATGCTGCCAGAGGCCACTGGGGTTGATGTGTTGGGCGATCAGAGTGGTATGGTTATCTTTTAAAAGGCTTCCAACAGATAATGTTATCACCTCCTTGTCACACAGAGCAGAACCTCTGTATGATCCAAAGCACATTTTCTTAAAAAAAAACCACATACACAAAAAAAATGATGGGCTTATGTATGTTTTCCTCTTGCCCACACTCACTATAGGCTTGGTAAATTTTTCTCCCAGGGCAAGAATACAGGTCTACCATTCCCTATAGCCCCACTCTTTGGGCAACAAAGTCCTTTCACTTCAGCCTACCTTGCAAGGTTCTTGTTTGAGGATTTCATTGAGATCTGTATGAAAGTAAGAACCCTACTACAACCTCTGATGCTTGGGGAGACAGTGTGATGAGCAGACTAGTTATCCCTTTCTCTAAATTATTGACGTTTTCTTCATTTTTAAGCTAAAAAACCAGAAAAAGGGAGGAGCGGGATAAAGGAAAGATGTTTGCTAATAACTAGGAGAACCATATCTTACTCCCAGTTCTTCTGTAATTTTGCTTATTAGCATCTTTGATCAAAGCTGCCAACTCTGAGTCTAGCTTTCCTTATTCGTAAAACTGGAATTATAACCCACATCCTACCTTCATCACAAAGGTGGTCCTGTGTAGCTCTATCAAATAATATGTGTAAATTTCTACCAAACCCAAGGTAGAAGACTCCTCTGCTTTGTGTTTCTGTGACTCACTTGGAGTCTTCTATCTGGTCGCGTGTAATTCAATCAAACTGGCACCTATGGAGTTAATGACATCTTATATTATTAACAACCTTAGATAGACCATGTCACGCCCCAAATCCGCCCCTCCCGGAAGCCTTCCCTGACTCCCACTGGGTGGCTAGAGTGGCTGAGGGTGGAACTTCTACAGTCCCCGTGCTTTCCTGGAATGTCATATTAAAAACACTGGTTTACATCAAGAGAGGGTATAATTTAATGGTTAAGAGCATGAATTTGGGAATAACTGCCTGGGGTCAGATCCTATAACAACCAGTTATTAGCTGTATAAACTTGTACAAACCAGTGACGCTCCCTGTGCCTCAGTTTTATCTCATAGATAAAGTCGGGAAGATCAGAGTGAAAGGAGTTAAGTATGTAAAGGGCTTAAAACAATTCCCAGCACTTAGTGGAATATAAAAAGAACTTAAAAATGTTAGCTAATATTAGATACTTCTGTGCCAATTTGGGAGCACCTTTGGGAATGGTTAGGGTTGCATTTAGCTGTCAATTTTCATATCTTCACTACCAGCATGAATGAATGAGTGAATGAATGAATGATGTTGGGAAGGACCCTGGTTCTGAAGGCAGTTCTCATGAATCCTGGTCTAAGCTCAATCTCTTACTCTTCTGACACCTCTGAAACACATTATTTACCACTCTAACCCTCAATTTCCTCATCTATTAAATGCAAGCAGTGGACCAGATAATCACTAATGTCCATTTCAACTCCAGAGGTCTATAAAGTAAGATTATGAGGTGAGAAGAAGATGAGTTATTTTACCCAGAGTCTACTGGTGGGCTAGACAATTTACATAGATGACACCTTGTGAAATCTTCCCAGTGTACTATCAGATAAACAAGATGATCACCATTTTATAAATACAGAAAGTGATGAGACTCAGTTTCAGCAACCTTCCCCAGACCACAGGCTAGTAATTTGTGAAGCAAGGACACAGACCAGTTCTGACTAAAGTCAAAGGTCAGTCCTTCCCACTGTCTTACTGAAATCTCAGATATAAAACTGAAACACGGTGTGCATGTAACTCATGTGACACCTTCCCCATCAAGGGAAGCAGAGGTGGGGAGCAGGGGGCAGGACAGGTATACTTAGAACAGGTGTGGATAGAGCTGTCATTTGACACACACATTTAGACACTTTGGCATCTGTGTTGGGATCCAGATGGGGAGAAATGAAGCAGGGAAGACAGTAGCAGCTATAACATTAGCCTTGAGTTAATTGCTATTTTGGTGTCCTCATGGAAGGAAACATCCACTATCCATATTCACACAGCGAATGGAATTCATAACAATTTCTTTGAGTGGGGAATCACTTGTTCCCTCCTCCCTGGAGCTAGTCCAATGTCTATCTTTAATCCGATGGGCTGGGTGGCATTACATTTGCGTGGTTATTTATGGATACCCTCCAGCACGGTCTGCTGAAAAGCCACAGGGGTTTTGCCAAGGCGGGGGAAGGAATAGCTCCAGATGTGTGGCTGCGTGTGAAACCAGGTCCAGGCCTTGGTTGGATGAGGATGTCTGGGAGCTCAAGCATGCATGAGATCTCAGTGTCTCTGCTTTTTATTTTTATTCCCAATCCCCAACATCAGGGGATTTATGTGAACATGGGGTAGCTACATCATCAAATCTTACAGTTGGAAGGAATTTAGAGTCATGAGCCCAACCTCCAACCTGATATTTGAATTTTATCTGCAGTATTTTCATTCAACAAATACTCATTAATTACTACCCAAACCATACCGTTCATCGATTCAGCAGATAGTGACGGAGAACCTACTCCGGGGTCAGCCCGAGGCCTGCACACACATGGCTAGATCGTAGTTTCTGCCCTGCCCTGAGAGAGTCGTGTTTGGTTGGGCAGATGACAGGTAGGCAGAGATTTACAAGACACAAAATCAACAAGACAACTGTGATAACAGAATCAGGGAACATAGTGAGACTTCTAAGAAGGTGCTGGGCACAGATAAGGGCTCAAAACACGGTGACCAGCCTAGCCAGTGTGGTTCAGTGGTTGAGCATTAACCTATGAACCAGAAGGTCAGGATTTGATTTCCGGTCAGGGCACATGCCCAGCTGTGGGCTCGATCCCCAGTGTGTGGCGTGCAGGAGACAGCCTTTCAATGATTCTCTCTCAGCATTGATGTTTCTATCTCTCTCTCCCTCTCCCTTCCTCAATGATATCAATAAAAAATATATATGTATGTAAAACAGCATGTCCATCGTTTTCATTCCCATCTTACTGATGTGGCTAGAAAAGCTTCACAGCTGATCCTTGAGTAGTAAATTTTATTTCTCTAGGCAGAAGAGAGGGTGAATAGGACAGCATGGAAGAACAAAACAATAGAGCATTCTCAGGAAATGGTGAGAAAACCAGAGGGTCGGAACTATATTCTTCATGTTGAGGCGAGGATTGGGATGAGAATGTAGGGGTAGATTGGGCCCATGTACAAAGGGCCTTGAAATAGCATACTAAATAAGAAGAAACTGGTCACAATGATTTCATAAGTAAAGGAGTAATAAACTTTTTTGACTTAAAAATCTAAAAAAAATATCCATAGCTGTTTATACTATTCAAATTTTAGGATTTCTTGGGAATGATAGTTGGAGTCTGAACCATTACTCCCTCTGTGCCTCAGTTTTGATATCTTTAATGTGATTAAGATGCACTTCCCCTCAAGGAACTTATAGTCCAGAGAGGATAAGACTATTAATAGGTTACAGTGTAAGACAGCTCATAATTAGTGCTGTAAGATGCCATAAGGATCTTGCTTTCCTAGCATATTGCTTAAATACTATAATTATAAATGCTATTATTAATAGCTACTCTTTATTGATCACTTCCCATATGAAAGCTACTTGTCTATAATACTTCACTACGTTTTTTACAACAATTCTATGAAGTAGGTATAATTAGATCCATTTTATAAATTAAATAAACCTTATAAAAACTAATTAATTTGCTCAATCCATGTGGCTCAGTGGTTAAGTGTTACCCTATGAAAAAGGAGGTTACAGTTCGATTCCCAGTTAGGGCTCATGCCAGGGTTGCAGGCTCAATTCCCAGTAGGGGGAGGGGATGGGGGGAGGGGGAGGGGCGTACAGGAGGCAGCCAATCAATGATTCTCTCTCATCATTGATGTTTCTATCTTTCTCCCTTCCTCTCTGAAATAAAAAATGTATTTTTAAAATTAATTAATTTGTCTAAAGTTGTACAGCTAGCAGAAAAGAACAAGGAGTCAATCCCAGGTGGTTCTGATTCCAAAGCTTATAACCTGTCACATCCTACTGTGCACCTTTGAGGAGTATAGTGGGTCTCTGTGTGGACTGGGACAGTTAGGAGAGGAGGTGGGTGCTGTTGACCTGTCTTCACATGGTCTCAGGTCTAGAAGTTCTTAACTACTTCTGGAGCCTACACTCCAGACCATCTGGAGACTCAACTTTGTGAATGACCCAGTTACTCTGCATTTATGAAGCCTGGGGAATTGTGACCATGAATTTCCCAGCCTATTCGCTAACATATCATTATTTACATGGGCATGGTCAAATATATACATAATCTATTAACCTGATGTTAAGCTTTATTTTAATGAAACAGGGTTGGCATACTTTTAAAATTATCTTGAAGTCACAAATATACAACACACCCATTTCTGGTATCAACTCATTATTTCATACAATTAACATCAGAAGGCTGTATATATTTTATTAGAACCCAATCTTCAACTAGCTGTGCAATCTGAGACAAACCACCAATTTCAGTAAAAGCAGTAGGATGGGCTCCTTTATGTTTAAGTTTCTTTGCATTTTAGTTATTCTAACTTCTGGTTCTGGACTAGGTTCCATGAAGCACAGAAACCCGAGGAGAGAACAGTCTTACTCCTCAAGGAAGGAACAATCTACTGCAACAGACAAAATCTACCTGAACTAAAAGTTCAAGCAATGTCACAGTGAAGCACAATTATCTCCCCCAAAAGTGGCTTGGGCAGTAAGTGCTGGCAGTGTGGAGAAAAGACGATCATTTGGCTGGGGTGGGTGGCTCAGAAAGAGGTCAGGGAAAAAGTAGAACCATGAGACTGATGAGAAACTTGACCAATGTCATGATTCTTCAGAATTGACCTTGGAGATAAAGCAACATGCATGACTGTTGTTATATTTTCATATACACTTATAGCCCCTGCATTTGTATCTTATACACCAATACGTGTAGAGATACATAAACACATTGAACAAGCAAAGTCAGGGGTTGAATCTAGTCCCAGAACCACCACCAACTATGCAGCCATGAGCACGTTCTAGAATCTCTGGGTCAAGACTTCTTCACTTACAACCTAAAGGCGTCAAAGCAGAAGATCCTTAAAGTTCCTTCTGGCTAAATATCCAAATGACATAGTTCTGAATTTATAAAACCAAAGAAGGAAAAATGCATGAGAGAAAAATTCAACACCTCTTAAGGGGTACTTTTCCAGTGCAAAACTTTTCTGCTGTAGCACAAACAAAATAAAAATTTACAACACTTCTTGAAATATGTCCCAAATGTTCATTAGGTCCCAGTGACAACATTATAAATGAACATCCTAGTGACAGTCTTGTCACCTATTAATAGTGTACAATTTTCTACAGATGGAATTCTGGGATTTATGCAAATAAAAGATTTGTTCCTCTGTTTTACTTTCTTGGTAAACTTCCAACTTGCTGACTTAATAGCTACGGTGTGCTGGAGAAAATAAAGAAGCCACTCACATATATTATAAAGAAGATAATGTATTATTATTCCAGAAGTAGGCTTGTTGCACTAATTTGCATATAATGTTTAATTTTTACCAAATGTTTCATTTTAATACATGCAAAAATGATCAAAAACGATCAGAATATGCTAATGAACTTTTTTATTGCAAATATGTGTTGCCCTTGATTCTGGGGGCTTATTATAAAGACACCAGAAATTCTCAATGGTAAAGTGATTCTTTTAATAGAAATAATATTGAAGATATTCACACAGTTTTGAATTGGAAGGAACCTTAGACATCGCCTAGTCAACACTCCTTATTTTATAAAGCTGGTTCCTGGGCTCAGAGAGCTGGAGCATTTGCTCATGGTCACACAGCTCATGAGTGGCAGACATAAAGAGCTAACCCAGGGGTCCTGCTGTCCAGTTAAGTATATTCTTTACTGGGCTACATTATCCCAAACTAACAGGCTCAATATTTGTATTTCAAATGTTTAGAGCTATAGCAGTTACGTTATTTGAACTTCTATGGAGACAAACATACAGGGTCAAGGTGGGGAGCAAGAGAAAGGCTTCCAAACATATTGACAAAAGCAAAACTCTTCATAAAAGGTATTTCCTAAACACTGTCATTCAGCTCCCATCTTCATGATCTTTACTATTCATAGACCATTTACATGATTATTTTACTTAACTTTCTTTTCTTTTTTTCTTAAATATGTTTTTATTGATTTTTAGAGAGAGAAAGGAAGAAGGAGAGAGAAATAGAAACATCATGATGAGAGAGAATCATTGATTGGCTGCCTCCTGCATGCCCTCTACTGGGAATTGAGCCAGAAACCTGGGCATGTGCCCTGACACGGAATCGAACCAGGACCTCTTCAACCACTGAACCACATCAGTCAGGCTTAACTTGTTTTCCTTAAGTCAACATTTTTAGTTAAATAAACACATGTTACAGGGGAACTTTACATTACCATAAGTAAATGGAAAGCCAGAAGTATGTGTTTTAAATAGAAGACAATGAAAAAAATAACAGCAAAAACAACAACAGTAATAATTAATAATAATGAAAACATATCACCGTTAATTAAATTCTAACAGGATATTGTTGCTAATCAGAGGCTCTGTGCCTGGAGCCTGCTCTTACTTTGTTATAAATAAAGGATGGAAGTGGGGAGATTAGCACATGTTAGAAGTGTTAAAGATATTAGCACCCAATGAAGATTTTTTTCCCCTTGACATTTAAAGATAATTGAACAGGAAATGACTTTCTCACAATATGATTCAGTGTTTTCTGTGTCCTGTTCCATCTAAATCACCTCTTGGGCCATCAACAGTGCAGGTCTCACACTTCGGAAAATGCTGGCTAGAATGAAACCTCTGTTATTTAGGTCTCTGACACTTATATTTCTGACCAGGGAAACTGAAAGAAATCTCTGTGAGCATCCAAACAAAATAATACGGTGGCGAAAGTACAGATTATGGATCCAGCAGCCTGGCGAGCATCCCTCCCTTGCCACTTAATAACTGCAAGAAAAGTAAATTAACTGTTCGGAAAGTCAGTTTCCTTATCTGGGAAGGGGTGATAATGATAGAACTTGTCTCAAGAGGTTGTTGGAAAGTTACTTAAGAAAACATGTAATAAAAATCAAAAGCACTTACTGAGCACAGAGTAAGTGCCAAGCTTTACCTATATGATATTCTGAATCCTTGCAACAGCCTATAAGAATAACTATTATTCATCTCATTTTACACTTGAGAAAACTGACATATAGGAAAGTGAATCATTCCTCAAAGTTAGTAAGGAGCCCAAAAGGATTTCCAGCCCAGGTTTTCTTGTCTCCAGTTTGCATTTTCTGAGCGGTATGCTTTAGACATGCAGATATGATGGATAGAGGGAAAGAGGCTATCTCAGATGGATGGGACACTATGAGCAAAAATTCCAGAATAATTAGTTGGTTATTGTATTAGCTAGCTACTGCTACAAAATGCTGCATAACAAACCACCCCAAACTCAACACTTATAACGACAAGCTTTTATACTGCTTGTATTCATACTCCAGACATTGTTTGGGGCCTGTCTCATCCACATGTGCCTCCATTCTCCCTAAATTAGCAGCCACTTGGGCCTATTCTTCTCATGGTGGTTCATAGAAGCTCAAGAGAAGAAACCAAATGGCACATGCACACTTAAAACCTTTGACTATGTCACATCCCTCCCTCCTCACCTTCTTCCGACCACAGCAAAGCACACAGCTAATGGAGCAGGACATCATCCTCTACCCCAGGGGGAAAGGGAGAGGAATGGCTATTTGCCAGAAAATATTCCAATCTATCACCATTATGGTGAAGAATCTACTGGGGGGGGGGGGAGTAATGAGAATGAGCACTGAGAAGAACAGTTAGAGTCTGATTATGGAGCACCCCCGATGCCCCACAGAGTGAGAGTGACTCTGTAAGCTACCTGGAGCCAGTTGTTATTTATTTATTTATATTAATTGAATTTATTAGAGTGGCCTGGGTGACCTTTTGCCCTCTTTAAAAGGAAGAAAAATCACTGATAGCAGGTAAACCCCTATAATGTGTCATACACAGAGCTAAAGTCTCAACCTGCATTTCATCTTTTGATCCTATTACAGATTTATCCCCTGTATGAGAGGAAAGAGAGGCTGAAACAAGTAAACAATCTTCCCAAGTTTATAGAAATGATAAATGGCAGTTTGGATTTTAAACTACTTATAGTTGATGTCCTTCTTGTTCTCTCTCTCTCTCTCTCTCTCTCTCTCTCTCACACACACACACACACACACACACACACAAACACACACACACACACACACACGCTATTTCTTTAGCAGACACAGCCTAATTCATCCCTCTTACCAGAAAGCCCTGTTCCTCTCTAACCAATCCACGTGGGTGGACAGAACAACCTTAGGACATAGTCAAAACGGAGCTGCCAGGAAAGTGTCACGGGACAAACAGAGCTTTTCCATCCATCTCCAGAGAGTCATTCCCTGGGGAGCCGAGAGTCTCTTCTGAAGAGAGGGGCCCTGGGCGGTATGCAAACTTCTGAGCTCAGAGCAGCCTCGGCTAATATATCATTTGTGAGACAACAGCCGGCGGTATCAAGTTACTCCAGGGCCAATTTTGCCATCTCTGGATAAAAAATTGTGCTCTGCACTGCGGGCTGAACAATTTGCTGCTTTAAAGTGCTCAGGCTTCTTGTGTCACCCTTTGTTCCCAAAGCCCTATGGCAGGCTTCTGCCTGGAAAGATAATGGGGCCCACTCCCACTTCTCAGGAGATGCTCCTATGCCTGCCTGCTGCAGATGATTGGGGAGAAGCACCACCTGCCTGCAGAGTAGCTGGAAATTCATGGCTGACTCTTCCCACCAGGGTCTTATTTTCTCCTACCGTCAGCTCAGTGAGGTCATTTTATTACCCCTGGGTTTCCAAGGAGGAAACTGAGGCTCTAGAATGTAAGAGAGTAGCCCCGGGTTCTGCAACTGACCAGCAGACCTGGATTTGAAATCTGAGCTCTGAAACTAAGTCAGGGACTTGGTGTGAGGACTAGCCACAGGGCGTCGCAGTGCCTGAGTTGCATTGCAATGGGGCCAGCCTTTGGAGATAAATGTTGCTCTTTCCTAGTGATGCTCCAAAAAAAATACAAACTGTCTGTGAAAGCATTTGATCAAACCTTGCTATACAGGAGTTGATCATTGGATAACATGGAAGGAATTGCCTTAGAGGCACATCTGGCCCATTGCTTCATTTTAAATCTGGAAGAACGGAGGTTCCCCAAGCCATGCAGGTAAGTCGGTAGTAGAAACTCAAACCTGTGTTTCATAGCAGCCCATGATCCTCTCTACAAAGCCCATCTGAAGCAAAAAGTGATGGCGCGGTGACATGGGCATGTAGAGCACAGGCAAGGGGCGTGGCCATTAGCGGGAGGTGGGGCTGTTCCTACTGCAATGGAGGGAAGTTAAGAAGGGAGCAGGTACAGGTAGGGCTCCCGTGTGAGTTGGTAGAAACCTGCCTGGAGGCCACCTCTGATTCTGAATGCAGCGTGCATCTAAAATCAGGAAGGGAGCTGTGGGAGAACGGAAGATAAATGCAACTGACTTCTGAGTTGCTCTTGCAGCTCATGTGGTTGGTCCATGCTCGGTGGATGCAAGGCTCAGGCCAGACCCTGAGCCATCAGGTGAGAACAGGAGCTGGGCATGGAGATCAGAGCAAGAGAGCGCCAGGTCAGGTTCAGCTAGGTGGGCATGCACGCGGGGGCCGAGGAAGCAAGGCACCGCGCTGTTCAAGTGATTAATTCCTTGTCTCCATTACTCTCAATGAGCTGAACAAATCCCTCACTGGGCCTGTCACACTGACGTTCCGCATGCAAATTGTTCCTAATGAGCAGGGCACAGGGCTGGTCCCCCGGTTTGTAAATCCATTCATTTCACAACACATTGTCTTGGTCACATATTTCTGTGACGAGATCCATTGGCAGAGGAGCTGTTAAAATGAAACATGGGCCATTCAGCCCTGTTCCAGGGATGCGCTGTCTCATTCGCAGAGCAGCACGGCGCATGCAGAGGACTCGAGATTAGACACCTGGGTTCATGTCCTGACTCTGACAAGTCCCCCTCCTCGAGCTTCTACTTTTTCAGGCACCAACGCGGTGTCTGGGCTAGACTGCTGTCTCCAAAGTGTTTGCTGGCATATTCATGGTTTGCAAGATAAATTTTAAAAGGATTCCATGGTAAAAATTGTATATTTGAGAATTGTTGGAGAACTATCAGAGAAATATGGGGTTGAGAAGTTTAACAAGGTTTGTTTGTTTTTACCATGGGCAGCTCAGAACCATTAATATGTTCACTTGCATTGTATTTGATGTGACAAGCATTTTTTAAGAACAAAGTATTTGTTTATCAAATCTTCTGGGAACTGCTAGGGGAGATGATGCCGGAGATCCCTCCACACACTTAACTGGCTAAGGCAGTGATGGCTAACCTATGACACGAGTGTCAGAGGTGACAAGCGAACTCATTTTTTTGGTTGATTTTTCTTTGTTAAATGGCATTTAAATATATAAAATAAATATCAAAAATATAAATCTTTGTTTTACTATGGTTGCAAATATCAAAAAATTTCTATATGTGACATGGCACCAGAGTTAAGTTAGGGTTTTTCAAAATGCTGACACGCCGAGCTCAAAAGGTTCGCCATCACTGGGCTAAGGGGTCAGTCAATGGGAATTAGAGAAAGAAGAGGAGCTAAATGGGATCAGATCACTAATTTCAAGGACATTTATTGGGCACCTACTCTATGGCAGGAATTATTTTTCTAGTTTCTCCTTCACTTCTCCTGAACTTAAAAGAAGAAAAAATTAGAAAAGAAAGGATATTCAAGCCACCTAATTGATTTTATTGCATTAGATGCTATTGTATGTTATATTTATTGTGTTGCATTGTGTTTGTTCTCTGTGTTGGCAGAAGATCTTATTGAAACGCACATGATCCCTGAGCCTCTCACCCACATCCCTGTTATCTGGTGTCCAGCCCCTGGCGAACCGCCTCCTGGGGTGTGGGAGTCTTTATCTTCCAAAACCACCCACTCCCACTTTGGGCAGCATTTCCTTAGAGAATGCCACAAGTTCCTCCCAAAGTTTCTCAATGGGCCAAGTGTGATCAGGGAAGTTCATTCATCTTTCTGGGCCTCAGTGTCCTCACGTGGAAAACTAAGCAGCTACCTACCTCCCCTCTAAGTGCTCTTCTGGCCTTAGCCTTCTTGGTTCCAAATGTCCACCAATCCCAATGCAGGAAATATTAAGAAGACAGTCTACCTCGATCCCTTAAGCTTGATCACAGAGTAACTTCCCCGAGAGGAATTGGAATGTCTTGTGACAATAAGGACACTGAGAGAAGGGCAAGAATCCTGTATTCTAGGCTCTTCTCTCACTAATCAACTGCGTGACTTGCAGCAGATTGTTACGGGGCTGGATAAGTTCAGGATACAAGTATCCTCCCAAATTCCATATGTTGAAACCCTAACCCCCCCCCCCCGCAACCTCCCCTTATCCCCCGTGTAAAGATATTGGGAGGTGGGGCTTTGGGAGATAATTACATCATGAGGGTGGAGCCCTGAGAGATGACATCAGTGTCCTTAGAAAAGAGACCCCAGAGAACTCTCTTGCCCCCTTTGCATCAAATGCGGGTACAAGAAGGCAGCAGTCTGCCCCCAGGAGGTGGTCCTCACCAGACACTGGAACCTGGGACTGGCAGCCTCCAGAACGCTGAGGATCAAATCTCTGTCGTTGATAAGGATCTCCGGCATCATCTCCTCGATGGTGTCCTGTAATAACAGCCCAAACTGGCTACAGATACAAGTTCTCTCCCCTCTCTGAGCTTGTTTACACACTTTCAAAAGGAGCATCATGCCCTGTGACCACTGATGTCCCTTCCAGCTGCAACAGTTAGATGCCTCTGACATGTATCCAGAACTCGTCCTTGAAGGAATTGTGTACAAAAGAAGAGAAATGCTTTTACAAGCAGGAGAAGCCCCGGGAACTGTCACATCATCAAATCTTCATGATGGACAGTAGAAAAGCCTGTTCTGAGATATAATGAAAAGTAATATCTAATAACTGCTAACAATGATTTATTCAGTAATTACCATGTATCACTTACACTCCATTATTCAACAAATATATTTTTAAGCACTGCACTTACTCTATGACAGACACAGCTAAGTTCTGTAGATACAGCACTGAATAAGACAGAAACAATCGTAGAACGTGTGTGTGTGTGTGTGTGTGTGTGTGTGTGTGTGTGTGTGTGTGTTGGAGAACAGACACTAATCAACTGAATAAATAAGCAAGATAACCTGAAGTAAGACATGGGTGAGCAAAGAGACTTGATTGCTGTAATAGCAAACCCAAATAACATTAGGTTATATAAGATACAGCGTTTATTTTTAATCAGATAACAGCCCAGACATAAGGAATCCAGAGCCGGCATGATGATTCCACATGTCAGAGGAACTGGTCCTTCCTTCTTGTTGCTCTGTCAGCACTAGGGCATTTTCCCTGTCTACGTAGTTAAAGAGGGAATCTTCATTTCCATCTTCTAGCCAGAAGGAAGGAAAGGGCACACCTTTCTCTTTCAGGGTAAGTAAGACTCAGAAGTGGCAAATCTCACTCCTGCTCTTATCTCTTTGGCCAGCGCTGTGACATGACGATACCACCCGCCAGGAAGCTTGGAAAATGTAGTCTCTATCCTGTGCGACCAATCTTGCATTAAAAATGAAAGATTTCTTCTATAGTAATGAAGAGTTCTATTACTATAGAAGAAATGAGAGTAGACATCAAGGAATAACTAACAATAATTTTCATAGATAATGATAATTAATACAGAGGGTATACTGGTCAGATTAGGCTAGGTTATGCTGCCGTAGCAAACAACCCCAAAATCTTAGTGGCTTAAGATGTATTGTTGCTTCTGCTGCACTATGGATCTGGAGGATAAGGGGTTCTCTTCTCATCCTCTCTCATTGGGACACATCCTGAGTACTGTCAGTTACCACACCCAGGGGAAAAGAGACCTCTAGAGCAGCGGTTCTCAACCTGTGGGTCGCGACCCCTTTGGGGGGTCGAACGACCCTTTCACAGGGGTCGCCTAAGACCATCGGAAAACACATATATAATTACATATTGTTTTTGTGATTAATCACTATGCTTTAATTATGTTCAATTTGTAACAATGAAATTGGGGGTCACCACAACATGAGGAACTGTATTAAAGGGTCGCGGCATTAGGAAGGTTGAGAACCACTTCTCTAGAGGGTCTGAAATTGGCAACGAAAGGCTCACAATAACTAATGTTATCTTTGCTCACAACTCATTGGCCAGAAAGAAGCACGTGGCCCCATGTAACAACAAGAAACCAACTGTCATCTTATCCAGACCATAGAAGGGGGTAGAACTGAAAACATCTGGTAAATAGCTCTGCTCACTACTCTGAAAGGTAAGGGGCAGAGTGGCTTGGATAGGGAGAGCGCCTACTTTCAATGTCAGGGCCAAGGAAAGCCTTTCTGAGCAGTCATTAGAGATGAGACTTGAATGATGAGAGAGATCATATGCATGTGAAAAGTGTGGGAAGAGCATATTTTTTTTCTTTTTAACTCATTCTGGTTGCTATGTAGAAGGGGTAAAAGGAGAGGCAAGGAGGTCAATTGATAGTGATTATACATTAAAGCAACCTAATAGGTAAGCATGTTTGCCATCCCAGTTTTAGAGATGAATAGGCCCAGGGGAGCTAAAGACTTTACCCCAAACCACACAGCTAGTAAGTGGCAGGACCAGACTTTGAGCCCAGGTAGTGCACTGTTCAGGGAAGCCTTTAACCACTGAGGGGCACTGCCCCTGTCAGCCCTTGAGGAAGACCCTCTCTGCTGGAGGACAACAGGTTTGGGATTGTGATTAGAGTGTCACACAAATTGGGGATGGGGGCACAGGGGGTCAGAGAGCCCGCCAGAGGGCTGCATCACTCCCTGGGGTTGTAGAGAGACTTCCCCCAAACAAGGCTCTCTTGTGATCTTTTGTTAACTAAAGAGGGAGTGGGGGACACTCATCAGGCAGAGGGAACTGCGTGTGCAAACTCAGGCCTGAAATGCGGCTGGAGAGAGCGGGGGCAGGGGATGAGCCTGAAAGGCTGGTTGGGGCCGGTTGTGCCCAACAACAATAATGAAGAAAGCTCATCAATTATTCACACTTCTTTCTGATTCCAATCTCCATTACAAAGTGCTCTCATTTTACTAGAGCAAAGCCAGTTTCCCAAGAACTTCTGGAGATTATCAGAGGGAGCAGCAAAGGTAACACAGACCCACTGAGGCAAAGAGGAGCCAGCAGCCCAGTCATGGGAAGGGATGTGTGTGTGTGGCGGGGGCGGGGGGGTTCAGGAGTGAAACAAGGGGTCCTGTGAGCCACTGCGCCTCCTATAGAGTCAGCAGGACAGCTGGCTTTTCCTTTTGTAAAGTGAGTGCCCGATTTGAGCTTTGCTCTAGGAGTCCACCTCAAGGTGGCTCTCAGTGCATGCAGCCACCCCGGGCCAGAGAAAGAGGCAGTCCCACCTTGCTGCCCCCCAACATCCTCCCCTTTGTTTTATAGATTTTCTTTGAATTTAATAACTGACATTTGGGACACTCCTTTTTTTTTTCTCTTCACCACTTTAAATTCCCACTCTTACATATTAAATTCACCAATAAAGAGTGAGTCCACGAAACCCTTATCCCTCACCCTCGACCCCAATAAAAGCAGAACCCCAGGCCCATCTCACTCACCTCTCTCTCTCTCCCTCCCTCCCTCCCTCCCTCCCTCTCCCTGCAATCTCTCAGTGTCACACCAGGTGTGCCACCATGTAATTTCCAGAAACTAAGTAAGTAATAGACCGTTTTTGTTTTTTTCCCAACATTTTCTGATGGTTATTGCTGAGGGCATCTTGCAATAATAAGAACCACAAAGGCTGGTCCAGCCGCAACAAAACGGACAGCCCTCCAGAATTAATGCTGCTCGTGGCTTTCATGGTGGGGCTGGGAGGAAAGTCCACGGTTGGAATTGGCCTACTTCTGGATCTCTGGGCAAGAGCATGGCGGGAGCATCAGGCAGATGCCACCCACAACAGAGGACTTTGGCAGAACATGGGCAGGTCTGAGAACTCCAAGTTGACCTTGGCCTTCAAGGTTATAAAGGAAATTGGGCCCAGCTCCCTATCTGACCTCATTTCCCAGTACTCTCCTCCACCCTTATTGCACTGCAGACTCGCTGGGCTCCTAGTGACTCCCTGACACAACCCACAGGCCTCCATCTCTATGTCTCTGCCCTTGTCCACCTGGACCACTTTCTCCCAGAGAGTCACAATTCTCCTTTGTGCACATCCAGGACTCTGCTCAAATGCCACTCTCCCCGAGGCCCACCCCGAAGGCATAGCTGGATTAACACCTTTGATGCTTTTGCTCTGTCTTGTAACAGTCACTGCTGCCTGATATTACAGTGAGCTGTCATTTGTTTTTGCTGGTCTCCCCATAGAATATATTCTCCATAAAGACAATGTCTACCTTTTTCACCTCTATATCCCCAGAATTTAGAACAGTATCACACCAACAGTGCTCATTAAATATTCATGGCATGAATGATGATTGGAGTCAAGTGGCAGAAACATGTACAAAGTGGGGACTTGATCACAAGGGAACATAAAAACTACCCAGTTCCTGGAACTGGGGTAAACATGGAAACTGGAATTAATAAAAACTATCCAGTTCCTGGAACTGGGGTATATATGAAAACTGGAATTAAGCCAAAGTGAAGAAGTGCCTCTGAGTGGCTGGCCCGAGGCTACTTCCCTGCATTTCACCGGCCAGGTCCTGAGGTGGGCCCTCCTGTCCCCGGATTGGAGCCATGCACATCGAAGGTAGGTGACCGTGATTCTCCTTTGTGGATCTTCTTGAGACCGATTCATTTTCATGTGAAACCTTTGGGGAGGTGGGGGGGGGGGAGGACCCACCCTGCCCTGCCCATCTACTCCTAAATGCCCTCACTTCTCCCTCTGGTCCTGGAGCCTGGTGGGAAGAGGTGACTGTGATCACAGACATCAGTGAGGCCGGGAGCCAGGGGAGCCGGCAGCCTCCCTCGGTGTGTCATTCTGCACTGCCTGCGGCCTGCTAAGTTTAGCCTGTCGGCCAGCGTGCGTCCCTGTGGCGGGGCCAGCAATCTCCATGTCACAGCAACAGCACCCGGGCCACATGTCTTGACAAGCGCCACGGCTCATTAGGAAGATTACACACTCCAGAGGCTGCCCCATCGGTGTCTCCGAGTCTGTGAGATGGACTGGAGCCACCCTGGACTTCCTGAGGTCCCACCCCATGCCACACAACCTAGAATGACAATGGGGTTTGGGGAGCTCTGGCTTTGGGGAGCAGGTGCAGGGGACCCGGTCCTTCCTCGGCCTTTGGTTTACTGTGTGACTGAAGGTGACTACTGAAGACCTCAGGGCTCAGTTTGTCCTCTTGTAACATGAGGCCAAGGGTGCCTGCCTTGCCTCCACCAGTTGTTGTGAAGGGTATCTGGGAAGCTTTGTATAGTCTGCGGAATACTGGTGATCATTGTGACCATGTGCGGGGAGAGAAGGCGTATGAGAGGTCGATGGGCCACCAGTTGCCTTTTCCTTATGAATCTAGACCAGGGGTGGGCAAACTTTTTGACTCGAGGGCCACAATGGGTTCTTAAACTGGACCGGAGGGCCGGAACAAAAGCATGGATGGAGTGTTTGTGTGAACTAATATAAATTCAAAGTAAACATCATTACATAAAAGGGTATGGTCTTTTTTTTTTTTTTAGTTTTATTAATTTCAAACGGGCCGGATCCGGCCCGCGGGCCGTAGTTTGCCCACGGCTGATCTAGACTAATATTATTGCCTAACATTTTCTCATAAGAATAATGCCTCCTCATTTCAGATTTACATTCCAGAGTAGAGCAATTTACACCAATTTTTAAAAACAACGTTGGCCACCAATCCAACTTCCCTCCTTCAAACCATATTTCTTTGCGCCCTCCACACAAGCCTTCGTTCTGGTGTTAGAGTTGATAGGATAAGGCCATCATACCACCACGTAGATATTAAATATGCTGCCTCTCCCAGTTACCACATGTGTGTTTGAATAGGTTTGCAAAACATTACCCAAGGAATAATGCTATTAATGGCAGACTTTCAGGCACAATAATCTTATGATCTGGAATTCAGGGAGGGGAGTCAGCTGCAAGTATCCTATCTTTATTCCCCAAAGTAAATGCAATTTCATAGAGAATCACCCCCAAAGAACTTTCCTGCCATTCTTTCTGTCATGAGGCTCAGAGTGTTCAGCCTTCTCTTTCTTCATGTACCCACCGCAGCCCAGACAGGAAGTACCATGGAAAGCCAACCTTCGGGGAGGGAGGACACGGTTGGTTATTTATTAGAAAGTACAGAGGCTATTAAAATTGTATACTGAATTATTTCCCCATATCTTCTTCACTTGCTGATTTCTGTGGACTCCTGGCCTATTTTTCAGAAAGCCAGCCTCAGACCGCACCATTTCTGGAAATATGGCATAGTGGGATGGATGCTAGTCTGGGAGTTAGTTGATCTGGCTTTGAAGCCCAGCTCTGCTACTTTCTTGACCTTGTCAAAGTCACTGACCCTCCATTAAAACCCGCCCCCTCCGCTGAGCTTCAATCCTGCCACTGTACAAAGAGCAGGGTCCGGGAGGTGGTATCCAAATTTCTTCCAGCACCTGATTCAATACGTTCTCGATTGATTTCATTTCAATTAATCTCGATTCAATCCAATTTGCTATATTTCAATTCAATTATTTCCATTTAGTTTAGTAATTCTATTTCATTCAGCTCAAGTCAATTCAAATAAACTAAATTCCACTGACTCCAATTGGATCCACGATTTCCTGGTGTCCCAAGCAATTTCTAGGGCTTGAGAAAGTAGGACTGAGCTGGGGTGAATGGAGGGCCGACAGACCTCCTTCGTGGCCCAATCCTGGTCTGAATAAAGTTACCACTGGAAGAAAGTCTTGGTAAAAAAAAGCATGAAGCATTGGAAAGAATGTAGGACTAGGCATTCGATGTGGCCTGTGAGCCCCTTTACCCATGAACAAATACTTGTTGAGTGATGAATGTAAGTGGGAATGGATGAAAAGCCCTCCCACCCTTTCTCCAAATCTGGCTTTCTCCGTGATCTTGGCCAAGTCGTTCCACCTCCAATTATTCTCATGAGAGACCTGAAGGTACTGTACTGGGCAGTCCAGATCTAAACCCCATGTGTGGGATCCTGTGAGTCCTGCTCTCTCCTGGCCTACCCCAGACTGCTCCTCCAAAGAGCAGAGCTGGGAGAACAATGCCCCATGATTGGCTCACGCAGCTTCCCCAAGGGCAGAGCAGCAGGTGAGCAGGGGGAGCCCTGATTGCCAGGCTGTGATGAGCTGAGAGGGATTGATTAGCTCCAGCATCTTGAGTTGAGTGGTTCCGAAATCTCCCCAGTGTGCACGTCCCTCCACTCAGCTCTTGTCCCTAGAGCTGCATGTTCAGCTTCCAGCAATAGCCACCCTCCTTCATCTGATGTTCTTTGTTTTTCCTTAAACTACTTGGAATTTAAGACGTTAAATTCATTAAACTCTCATGATGGCCCCTATGAGATGGTGTTATTATCATCCCATTTATGGATGACACAACAAAGGCTCAGAAAGAGAAGTCACTGACCCAAAGTCACACAGCCAGTAACTGCCGGAACCTTCAAATCTAGAAGCGATGATACATGAGTAACCGGGTAGCAGGGATGCTGTGCATGCCAGCTCCCTTCCCTCTTTCCCAGTCTCTGGTGCACCTTGTGAGACCTCAACCCTCCATCTATGTCCATGGCCTCCAAATGCTGGTCAGCCTGCCATCCTCGGTTCTCTCCCAAACCAGAGCCAGATCAGCCCTGGAAGCAGGGTCCAGTCTGAACCTTGGTCCATCCTGCTGGGGTTGAGGCCATGCCCCATTGGTCATCTCCCAAGTCTGAGATGAGAGTCAAGCAAGCAAGGGCCTGGGTCGAATTGAGCAGAGGTGGTGTCAGTAAGCAGGTTGCTTTTCCCAGAACTCCCAGGATCCTTACACCCCAGGCACCCAGCGGTGAGGGGTCAATGCCTAAAAGACGCTTATCTTTCTGCCATCAGAATATCCCAAGCCAGAGCCTCTCCCCTCCAGACCTTTATATCTCTTCATCAGAGGATGGGGCTAATGGGTTAACCAGACAACCCTATCCATCTAGAACAGTGGTTCTCAACTTCCTAATGCCGCAACCCTTTAATACAGTTCCTCATGTTGTGGTGACCCCCAATTTCATTGTTACAAATTGAACATAATTAAAGCATAGTGATTAATCACAAAAACAAAATGTAATTATGTATGTGTTTTCCGATGGTCTTAGGCAACCCCTGTGAAAGGATCGTTCAACCCCCAAAAGGGTCTCGACCCACAGGTTGAGAACCGCTGATCTAGAACATCTTACTCTTATTTCTCCTTAATAATTTGTTTCTTTAAGGGAATTAAATTTAAGACACTTAAGGAAGAAGGAAGAGAGATAACAACCAGTGTTGATTAGGCATCTTCTGTGGTGGTTCTCAACTTGAGTGTGCAGTGACTTGAGCAAAGGCTAATTTGACGAGCCACTTCCAGAGATTTTCATTCATTAATTCATTAATTCATTCATTCATTCATTCCTACTCATCAAGCACTGCTCTAGAGGCTGCAGGCATAGCAGCAAAAAGCTGCTAACCTTATGGAGTTTACAAGGGAAAACGGAAAAAATAAGCAATGAAGAAATGAACAGGTGACCAATGCTACAGGGTAATATGGAGCCTAACAAGATGTGAAGGGACCTTGGTCTAGGGTCTGTGTTGTACATCAGGAGGTTCTAATACAGCAGTCCCACACACTTGGAAAACCACTGTTTACTCTAAATGTCAAAATTTATATGTGGGTATTTAATTTTAACACTCATACTAGGTAAGTTGGTCAATTGCTGGTAGTGTTATATATTTAACAGATGGGAAAACTGAGGCTCAGAGAAAAGAATTTGCCAAAGTTATCACAACTCGTAAGAAGCAGCAGAATCTGACTCCAGAGCCTGCTTTCCCTGATGCAACAGGTCGTGATGATGAACATCACACACAGCTTGGCCACTTCGGAGGTGGGCCATCCTCATCATCTCTGATGTTGACTCATCCCTGTTTGAAAAGCACATTCTCACCCATTGTCTCCTTGGAGGTTCACACCACTGAGGAAGAGGGTGTGGCCCCTGCTGCCCCCTTCCCTCAGTCATGCACTGAGGACTAGCACTGCGGATGCCTGTCTGTCAGATTAGGAACATCTGCCCAGAAATGGGAAAGGACCTGCGGACATACTCAGGGAGACCCTTGAGTACCTATGCGCTCAGGAGAAGTTCTGGGCTTTCTCTACCCACCATGGGTTAACCAATCTGTACAACTGGCTGCTGGTCTGGGCTCCCTGAACCCCAGCCTGCTTCATCTACTTCCCTGTTGGCTCGACCCTCCCCGAGCTCTCAGCTTCTGCCTCAGAGCTGGTCCAAGCAGGTGGACACTACTCTCATGGTCACAGCAACAATAAGAATAGAATAATAAATACTTTGAACAGTGGTTGCCACAGTCAGTACCCAATAAATATTTGTTTAATGGGGGTTGAATGAATAAATAATTATACAAGTAGTCCCTTCACATCCACATCTGGGGTCAACCACGGTCCAAACACTTTAAGTGGAAAAACTGCAGAAATAAAAAATTCCTAAGTTTGAAACTGTGTGCCATTCTGAGCAGCATAACAAAATCCCTGGTCCATCCCGCCCGGGAGTGCATCACCTCTTGTCCAGCCTCTCTGGGCTGCATACGCTCCCACCCAGTGGTCACTTGGTAGCCTTCTTGGTTAGCAGACGGAATGTCAGCATCGCAGTGCTTGTGTTCAGGTCACCCTAACGTTACTTCATTATGGCCCCGAGGTGCAAGACTAGTGATGCTGGCAATTCGGATATGCCGGAGAGAAGCAGTAAGGTACAGTGGGGCCTTGACTTACGAGTGTCCCGACTAACGAGTTTTTCAAGATACGAGCCATCTCTCGGTCGATTTTTTGCTTTGAGTTGCGAGCTAAAATTCGGGTTATGAGCCAGCTTCAGATACCCCACCGCTAGTTGGCGCAGCGAACGTCACATTGAACGCCACATCAGCCCAGCATCACGTGTCTCACTCATTCACTTTTTGATTTGACATACGAGTCATTTGAGTTACGAGCTCCGTCACGGAACGAATTAAACTCGTAAGTCAAGGCCCCACTGTACTTCCTTTACGTGAAAATGTGAAAGTCCCGTAGTATCTGGGGTTTCAGGCATCCACTGACTCAGGGTCTTAGAACGTATTCCCATGGACAAGAGGGGACACTATGGTAACTAACATCTGTAAGCATTTACTATGTTCCAGGTGCCATGTTCAGCTCGTTTTCATTTAATTCTCACAAGAGCCCTGTGAGGGAGGTACTCTTATTTTTACACTCGTTTACATGAGAGTGAATTTAGGAAGGTCAGGATAAGCTCAGGCTCACACAGCCAGGACACCATCAAGCTTGCATTTGAACTGTGTCTGTCTGATTCCGAAGCCCAGGTTCTCAACCAGATGCACCATCAGGAAACACGACTGTCTGATCCCAGTGTGCTCCCGAGGAGCCGCCCATCACCTCTGCTGGAAACCTCCCAGCACACAGGTGTCCCCGCCTGGTTGTCTCGGATAACAGCCCTGACTCAGGTCGAAGCTCCGCTTTCTCCACCACTTTGGCCACTGCACTTGGAACTTTGCGGAAGCTCCCTTTTAGGCCAACCATAGAGCTAATGAGCTCCCTTTGGCCCTGATCCCATCGGCTTCTTCAGTCAACTCATCAACCTAGCCTGACGTCCCAGCACAGCGGACAGCTGAGCGATCGATGGTAGCTTTAAACATGGCTGCAGAAAACACTGAAACTCCATCCAGGGAGAAGTAAGCCTATGTACCTCCTTGAATCTGAGGAGGTTTATGACTACTTTGACCAAGAGAGTAGGAGGAAGCGCCGCCATGTGACTTATGAGACTAGATCATGTAAGACCGGTGGCTTCTACTTTTTACTGGAACATTCAAGCTTGGAGCCCCTGAGCCAACATGTAAAAAGTTCAAATACCTGGCGGCTGCCACATTGTGCGGAAGCCCATCTACGTGAAGAGTTCAATGTGGGCGCTTTGGTCAGTGGTTTCACAAGGAGCCCAGTCTTCGAGTCATGCCAGCCCAGGGGCCAGACACAAGCCTCCGGCCTTTCTGGATCTTCCTAGCAGAGGTTCTGGACCTTGTGAAGCCGAGATGAGGCACCGTGCCCTGTGCCCACCGAGCCCCGTCCCTACTGTGCTCTGCCCTTGTCCATTACTTCACAATGTAATGGAGGTTGTTTTATGTTACTAAGTTTTGGGCGGCATGTTACCTCGTAGCAGGTAACTGGAACACCATGTCCATGGTCTAGCCCAGTCGTGTAGCTAGTTGTTCAGTGTGTAGGCTCTGGAGTCACATAGAACTGAGTTTGAATTCTAGGTTATGCTATTTTCAAGACGAGGCAAGTTATTTCACTTTTTAAGCTTTACCTTCTTTATTTGTAAATTAGTAATAATGACAGTATTCTGATCTAAGGACTATTACGTGGATTTAGTGAGATGCATGAAAAGTCTTATCAGACAGCACCTAGTATATAGTAAGCACTCAGTAAGCACTAGCTTTGACCATTATTATCAAGGGCCTTAGTAAGTGCCGCTGTTATGTGAGCACTTTATAGATGGGGAAACCACAGCTCTCACAAGTAAAATGACTTCCCCAAGGTCACACAACCAGCCAGCCTTCCTGATCCCGCGCCCAGAGCTTTAGAGTCTTGCCACCATGGACACAGCCAGCTCTGCGGAGGCCAGATCATTTCCGAGGGGCCTGGGAAGTGAGGAAAGCACCATGATCTTTGTCGCCATTAGGAAGCCCCAAAGGAGCCGCAGAAGAGCCCTCCCTGTGTCCCCACTTTCACAGAGTCCCAAGCACCAAATTAGAGGGACATCTCCCACACACATTCTCAAATCGGCTTCTTTTTAGAGCAAAGCTAAAAAAAGATGTGATACTCTAAATGCCATCCCTCCCATGCTGGTAAGCAGCTTATTTAGCCCAGTGTGTGGCCACCTTAAGAGCCGGAGGAGAGAGCCTGCTGCTGGGAGTTCCCTCTGGGGGTGCTGGGGGCAGTGAGTCACTGGGAGGCTGGGGAGAGACCTGGGGAGAGACGGAGGGGAGGCAGGGAGCCGGCTCAGGTGGCTGCAGGGACAGGAAGCCCTGTAGGGGGACGGGGAGGGGTGGGCAGGGGAGAGGCTGGGGTTGGCCATGCATTTTCATGGGCATAGACACCGGAGCCTTAGAACTTGAGAGCTGGAAGGAGGCAAAGTGTTTCATCATTTTACAGAGAAAACGGAGGATTTGGTAGAAGGGGGACAGGGGAGGCTTCCAAAAGGGAAACCCATCTTAGACCGATTCCTCCGCAGCCCAAGCACCTCTTCCCTGGGTCCATGGAGTGCAGGCGGCGCCTCTTTTACATGGAGGGCCACACGGAGGTTCAGGAGAGGAAGCATCTTACTGAAAGCCAACAGGAAGTGCACCGGGAAGCCAGACTTAAGTGTCTGGGCTTTAGAGTTTAGGTTTTTTTCTACTTTGGCCCCACCTACCTTCCCACCCCCATAAACCCTGAGTAAGAGGTTAGCCCACTCTTTTACAGCCTAGACCCTCGTAGGGCAAGACACTCTGTAATACCAGGGGGTGTCAGTTATGGAGAGTTAGAGACAAGTAAATCTGTTCAGACCGGGACAAGCAGGAAAAAAGAAGTGTGAAAATTTAAAAAAAGATGAATTTTTACATTGGAAAGGATCACTCCCCATAGAAGGAGAAACCAATCCCAAAGGGTAAAGTAAGCTCTTCTAGCTGGTAGAAGAGGTAAAGTTGTATAAAGAAAGGGGAGAGAGTTCCGGACACCAGGAGACCCAGAGTCCCTACCCAGGTGGTCTTGACCAGCACCAGTTCAACCCTGCAAACGTCCTCAGTACGCAGAGGTGGGACCCTGTGGCCATGGGAGGCCCAAGCCAAGGCTGATTGGCCCAGAGGTGAGCCCTGCAGATAAGCCCAGGTGATCAGAGTGTTCCCTGGGACTTCCACCCAGAAGGAAAGGAAGAAAGTCCATCGCTCTGCTGGGTGTCGTGGAACATGAGTGTGTGAAGCCCGGTGGCCATGCTCTGTGCCTCACAGAGGAACCAGCAGGTGAGAATGGAAGTGACAAGCGGAAATGAGAGACGCAGGGGAGCTGCCATTCCGGTTGTGTGAGTCCCTGGTTCTAGGTCTTGAACTTGGAGTCAGGTAGGTGACTTTGCCCAGGCGGCTGGAAAGTCCAGTGTGTGTGTGTGTGTGGGGGGGGGGGTGTCAGGCGCGGGCCCTCCAGAGTAGATGTCACCCATGTTTTCAGTAAAGGGTCAGGTGGTAAATATTTTAGGCTTTGTAGGCCAAGGGACAATGTCCTCAACTCTGTAAGCCACCATTCTCAACAACACTTTACATTTAAAAATGTAAAACCGTTCTGTGATCATGGTGCACACAGGCCGTGGGCTGCATTTGGCCTGTGGGCCACAGTTTGCCAACCCCTGATCCAGGAGGAGGGGAGAGCTGTGCTGGACAGGGTATCATAGGCCTCCTTAAGGAGGCTGGGCTTCTCGGGCAGGGCAGAGGCAAAGGGTTACCTGGGTGAATTCAGTATCTGATTTGCATGTGACAAAGCAATGAAGAGCGTGGACTGAGGGCAAAGAGGGAGGGAGGAGTTTAAGTTGAAGGTACAATCAGAAAATTACTTTAACTGCAATGAAATGAAAGTGCTATTTGCACTGGGGCAATAGTGATGAAGATACTGAGACATTGAGGGGCAAAATGAACATAATTGGTTGTCTAGATGTAGGCGGTAAGAGGGAAAGAGAGGCAGGACACTCAATGAATCTGCTTAGCCAATGACAGATGGACCTCCCCTCAGAGCGGAAGTGAGTGCCCCATCCCCAGAAGCATTCAAGCAGAGCATAGATCCTGCCTGACAGGTGCTCTGCAGACAGCAATGGATGGAGATCGGAGCAGATAAAGTCTCTCCAAGCTCTGCGGGTCCATGAGCCTCTGTTCTGTGATTGTCTTTATCAATCTAACAGGAGCAAACGATTTGTTTAGTCAATGAAGGCTATAGACAAACTTTACCCCTCAATACAAATCACCTTGGTTCTGCAGGAAGCTGTCTATTTTCTAAAGTGCTCACATCCGTTATCTGCCCGAGGGACCTGGGAAAGGACTCAGGAACCTGAAAAATGCTAGACAAATGTGGGATTGTGTTATTATTATCATTACTCTTTTAAAAAGACGCTTCAATTGGATGTAAGGATTCTCTATTTTATTTCCGATTTAGTGCAGTTACTCTGACTTAGCTCCATTGAATTATTCATTTCTATACCCCTCTCATCTCTTGGACAATGCCTGGCACATTGTCATATAAAAAAAAATTGTCAAGTCCTAGCAATGCATCAAGAGCCAGCCAGGAAAGCATTTGATCCGCACAGCCTTTGCCCACCACTGCAGAAAAGGCTCCACGTCCCACTGCTGGCTCCATTGCAATGATAATAGTCTCATTATTAAGAATAATAGTCACCATTTTCCAGCATCCCCCTGTGGCAGGCACTGGTCAGGGCTCTTTGAAGACATTCTCAATTAAGGCTTTCAAGAACCTAATGATAGATACCATTGTGGTGCCCATTTTACAGATGGGAAAGTCAAGGCTCAGAGAGGCACGGCTGCTTGATCAAAGTCATAAAGGTTAGCAAAGTGTTTTCAACAGTCTAATTTTAATAACCCCACCTTCCCAGTGGACACAGGAAGCCATTTTGTACATATTCATTCTATGAGGAAGAGCCTGGGTCTGCTCAGTGTGCCAGGCCGGGTAATAAAGTCTTTTGTCATAACTGCCTCTCCATCTCAGGGTCACTCTGGGAAATGGAGGCCTCTTGGCCCCATAAGCTCTGAGGCAGAAACCACAGCTTCTGTGTCCCCAGTTCCAGCCGCAATGCAGCTACTAGCCAGCAGAGGGCAGCTGCAGGAAGCCGTCCAAGGATAGCCTCCACCCCCATTAGAGCTAATTAAGCCCTAAGAGGCAAGAGGCAAGTACATTTCTGTGTGATGAAAGCAAACAGATCTACTCCTGGGCTGAGCAAGCAGGAGGATCAGAGAGGAGGGACATTTATCAGCTTCCAAGAAGCCAGCTGGATGGTGCCGTGGTGGCTGCCTGCAACAGAACAGTGGCCTGTGGGAACCAGACCCAGGGGCATCCCTGTGTCCCTCCTCCCTCAGCCAGGCCAATAGAACAGGAAGAGTCTGGCCCAGGGCTACAGACACTGAAGCCAACAGAACAGTGGCTGGAGGCAACGGGGCAAGGGAGGCCTGTTTGCAGCAGAAAAACCAATCCAGACATCCCAAGAGATGCACAGGATGCCCACAAGCCTGTGCTCACAAAACAGAAATGTTGGGGTGACCCACAGTGGCTGCCTAACTTTTGGTGTCAAAGCCTGGGCATTCCAGGCAGACCATGCTGGTGGGTTACTTGCACACTCACAAGCATGCATGTGGATGAAGCTCAGGTGCGCAAACACACACACACACACACACACACACACACAAATGCAAATATCCACTAATGCAGTTGCATATAGAGGTAACAGGCTGCACTGGTTTGAATTCAGAAGGCCTGAATTCCAGTACCAGCTCTGCCACAAATCTGTGCAATCTTGAGCAAGTTACCAACCCATTCTGTATCTGTTTCCTCATTTGTGAAATGGTCTCCAGCCCAGTTTCTTAAAATCAGATAGGTGCTGCCCGGCTGATGTGGCTCAGTGGTTGAGCATCATCCCATGCATCATGCACCAGGTCGCTGGTTTGATTCCCAGTCAGGGCACATGCCTGGGTTGGGGGCTTGATCCCAGTAGGGGGCATGCAGGAGGCAGCTGATGGATGTTTCTCTCTCATCGATGTTTCTATCTCTCTCTCTTTCCCTCTCCCTTCCTCTCTCTGAAATCAATAAAAATATTTTTTTTAAATCAGACAGGTGCTCACTCAGAAGTTCAGGAACCAAATCAAGGTCCCCCAAGGAAGCCTAGGACTGCTCCCCATATCCTTTATCAAGTCTGCAACTTTAGAGGAAGTACTGAGTGAGGTGGCCCAGTCCATGTCCCTGTCCCCAAACCAATGTCCCCAGATTGCTCTTACCTACCTAACACCATGGGGATCTCTAAGTCAATGCATTTGATTTTCTCCCTATCAGCACAATCACACTGAACATGTGGTTTCTTTTCCAGGAGAAAAAAAAAATCCATGCATAGATCTTACCCTATTTTTGGAATCTTTCTTTAGAAAAAAAAATCTCAGAAATTAAGTTACTAAAATTGAGTCATATTTTAAGACTCTACGCACTTTGCCAAGTTGTTTCCAAAATGGTTGCCCTAGTTTATGTGTCGACCAGCAATGCAGGAGTCTCTGGATCATCCCATTCTGGAAAGCACTGGCCGTCCTCTTCTCCTTTTCTGCTTAAACTTGGTTCATTCAACAGGCGAAAAATGTTACCTCGTGGATTTAATGAGCATTTCTTTGATTATTAGAGAGAATGAATATGTTTTTCTGCTGTTTGTGAACTAGTTAAATGTAGTTCCTCTTTTAAGAATTGTCTCTCTGTGCCCTCTGCTCACTCATCTGCTGGGGTCTTAGCGAATTTAATTGATTTGCATGCGCTCTTTACATAATAAAGATAGCAATCCTTTGTCATGTTTGCTGCGGATATTTTTCTGGCTTGCTTTATGTCTTTTCCTTTGTGGTTTCTTCTGTCATTTCTAAGCTTATACGGCCACCCCATCCTTCAGAGACTTGATACATATTCATTTCTAAGGCCTGACCTTGGTTAAAACACATGGAGCTAAAGGGAGCAAACATATTAAGAACAGTATGCTATATATGCCAGGTCCATTGAAACATATGCTGTGCAGATGTTTCTTTCCTGCAGCGACTGTGTCAAGCAGCAAGGATGGACTGGCTTCCGGCACTTCCACACTCTCCACATTACAAGCTCCCCGAGGGCAGGGACTCTGCCTCATTACCCCCACCCCTGACTCCTAGGAGCCCAGCACAGTGCCAGGCACACAGTGAATGAGCACTAAATCTCTATCGCTTGATTATCCTCCTGATCTGTTCTAACCCCGTGAGAACGCTCCGGTTCTGGCCTGTATATAAGCATGCAGAATGAATGATCTGAGCGTGGGAGCACCTCGGAGAGCAGGGACGGCATGACCAGAAGGAAGAACAGAAACAGCTGAATTAAAACTGTAAAAGAACAGGGCATGTAGGAAACAACAAAGAGTCCAGCGTGCTGATAGCACAGGATGTGCATGGCTATGATAGGAAATGGGGCTGGAAGTGTAAGTTGAACCCATTCTCCGTAGCACAGCCAGGATGATCTTTTTAAAAGGTACATTTGAGCATATCACTTCCCTGCTTACACCCTGCAAAGCTTCCTTTTGCACGAGGATACAGTTAAGAATCTTGTACTGAGTCTACAGGGTCCTGCCTTCCTCATGTGCCCCACCTCCTGACAGCCATTCTCCCCTTGCTCACCATAGCAACCCCCATCTCACTGTCAAGGCCAAACCCATCCCATCATCAGGCCTCTGTGACTGCTGTTTTCTTATCCTGTTAACCTCTCACCCAGCACTACAACTGCTTCCTTCCACATATCCAATGTTGCCCAGGCTCTTATCATTCCTGTCACGTCCATCCATTGGTTTCATTACCTGCATGAAACTTATCACGATCTAAAATAATCTTCTTCGTGTATCTTCTTTTTTAAAATATATTTTTATTGATTTTAGAGAGAGAGTAAGGGAGACAAAGAGAAACATTGATGAGAGAGAAACACTGACCAGCTGTCTCATGCATGCCCCCTACTGGGGATCTAGCCCACAACCCAGGCATGTGCCCTGACCAGGAATCAAACCAGGGACAACACTCAACCGACTGAGCCACACCAGCCAGGGCTGTTTATCTTCTTGTTTGTTTTCTGTCTCTCCTTCTTGAATGTAAACTTCAGGAGGACAGAGGCCTCGTTTGTCTCCTTCCCCTCTAACGTTTCCTCACCTAGAGCAGTGCCTGGCATACATAACAGGTGAGGGCTACGTTTTGCCATGGGGGAGTGGGTGGGGTGAGCAGGATCCGATGCGTGTTCCAGAAAAATAATTCTGCTGACATGGCAGACAATGGTTTGGGACCAGAGAATCCAGGGACAGGGAGATGGCAGGATATTACATGGAAATGACTGATACCAGAAACTTTCTGGGAGGAGGGTGTAATTCCAGAAGATGGAAGAGTGTTGTGCAGTTGGTATTGGAAATGAAAAAAAACAATGTGGAAAGTGGGCAACCTGCAGGCATGCAAACAACAACAAAAAATAGCCAGAATTACGAATTAATCTAGCTTCAGTGGTTTTCATACTGCCTCATACTATCCTCGCCATCACTGTTCAAAGCAACCAAGACACAAGCTACTCCCTTCATTTTACAGATGAGAAAACTGAGGCTCGGGAAAGTGAACTCAGGGCCCTGGTGCGTGAGCAGTGGACGTGGACAGGAACCGAGGTCCTGACACTCAGCCCTGGGCCCTGCCCGGCAGGGGCTGCAGCGTCACATTTTCCCACGGCTCCCACGCTCTCTGCATGGTGTGGCTGCTGGAATAAAGCCTCGGGGTGAATGAGCCCGATAAAACCATCCCTGGCCTTTGGCCTGGAGAGAAGGGCAGAACTTCCTTCCTTAAGAGAGTTGAGGCATCACCAGTCAGGGAGGAGGCCCTTTGTCGCCACATTAACAGTAAATGTCATTTGCTCCAGCGCTATCTCCATATCAGACTTGTTTTCCCTTCCCCTGTGGCTGAAATTACAACAAAATGGACCAGGGACCAAGGGCAGGATGAGATAAACAAGACTCAAAAAGAGACGGGACTGAGGGAGTGACGCCTCCCTTCAAGCAGACAGACAGGCTGGGAGACCCAGATTGTCTCGCCCTCTGAACTGGAGCCGCAGCATCTGATGGCGGCAGCAATTACCAGTGGCTCAGCAGGGAGCCAGGCACAGGCCCTGTGGAGAGCTCCCCAGATGCATGAGCCCCGGAAGGAGAGAGAGGAGCCTGGAGTGTCTTAGGGGTCTCCTGAATGCCATAGCTCCCCCCACCCCAATTTGGTATGCCCAAAGCTTAGCTATTGTTCAAATGCCATCTGCCTCGTGGAGCTTGGATAGGTCACACTAATCATTCTAATTCAGAGCGTGTACCTACCTGTCCTGTCTGTTTATGGGGATAAGGAAGTAGAAGGCCATAGACGCGCCCAGACCTGCACCTCTCCTTGAGTCTAGGGAACAAGTTGGGGGCACAGCACAGAGAAGGGTTCTCATCTGGTGGCTCCCTAAGGTGATAGATCATCACCTTTCACCTTTTTGGGTCTTTCCAGCAATTGGCATCCACTTACAGGCCTTGTCCCTACATGCTGATGGTGGCCCAAGAATAACTTGACTATGCAGGGGTTGGGTTGATAGGGAAGTAAGTTAAGTGGGAGGGCATGAGGTCCCATAGCTGACCTGCCCAGAGTGCACCCAACAAGGGGTGGGTCCTGACAGGAGCAATCAGTCAGCTGACTGTTCTCTCCCTACTTGCTCTCCTCCTCCTTTATCCCCACTCCTCCCTCCTCCCATTTCTTCTCTCACTCATTCCTTCCTCTTCTTTCTCTCTTCTCATTTTCTTCATTTTCCCTGAATCTAAATCCATTTCTTCAGATCTTATGTTAAAAAAGGAAGTTCTGCCTTTACCACTCATGCCCACAAATTACTATAAAAGAAACTAAATGGTTTCCTTTGGACTGTTCAGTGTGTACTTGCTCATAGGTAAACAGAGGCATCATTTTAAGGTAAAGGAGCATGTGTGTGCGTGCGTGTGTGTGTGTGTGTGTGTGTGTATGTCAGTCTATTGAATGTCTCTTTGGAAGAAAGGGACAAGGAAAGGGCAGAGAGAACATGGTGAATTCATTCATTCAATCATTCATTCATTCATTCATTCATTCATTCATTCATGACATATTTACTGTGAGCTAGCACCCTGCAAGCCTCGCAGAGTGCCCAGCCTGGTACAGAAGTGGGTAGCTACTAGCACATGGTAAGTGGGTGAGATCAGTCTTGCCGTAGGGGTCATATAAGGACATGCAGCAGAAGCAGTGGCCTTGGAGTCATTTCTCAGAATAACGAAGACGCTCAGGCCACAGGGTGTAAGTAAAGCTGTGTCTAAGGAGAAAAGAGGAGAGTGACGTTCAGGAGGCCCTGCTGGCCAGCAGATGTGGGAGGGACGTTAAGGGCCAAGCAGGGACAAGAGCTAAGAGTTGGGACAGTGAGTAAGAGGCAGGGATAGGATGTATCCTTACATGTATATGTTTGCATCATTTTTAGTTGGTAAAAAAAAAGTGTTTAGTTGTTCAGAATCCACAGGTATACACCTCTCTCTGGCTCTCCTAGAAGGAAGGATCTGGGAAGCAGATCTGGTTTTGTTGAGTGTAATAAAGGTTGAGACTGCAGATCTGAGAAGCAGAGAACAGCAGATCTGAGAAAGGGATGTTGCTGTAAAATACAGGTTTCACTACTGTTCATGTGTGGCGAGGCTGACAGATCAGGAAATGACTGCCATGGAAAAGGTAGTTTGTTATACACACAAATCCCAAGAGGAGGGTGCAGAACATGCTATGAGGGGCTGCACGGGGAAGCAGAGGAGGTGGGGAGGAATATGGACTAAGTACTTTATTGTAGTTCCCATGGAAAGGAAGGGGCAAGGTAGAGTAAGCTGGCTTAGGATTGGCTAGTTTAGATCATTTTAGTGGGCCCTGAGGCACAGGGCTGGTCCTAGCCATCTGCTACGTGGCTCTGGGGCTATTAGGGCAGGAAAACAGTGGTCCAGAGTGTAAGAACCCAGTAAAGGAGGCCACGGAGGTGTGAGCACTGAATTAGTCTGCATATAAAAGACACACTTGCAGGCCACGTCTTCACTATCTCTAGAAATTGATTGAAGGCAGCCCCTCTCGAGTCAGCAAAGCCCCAAAATGTCAAAGCATGAAAAATACAGAAAGTAAAAAAGGCATGATCGATACAGATGTCGAACTCCTAAAGGTGAGAGCCAAGGTGGGGCGGGGACGGGAAGAAACAAAGGTGCCCATGCAGAGACAGACTGAAGGACACAGCTGTGTCTGTGAGTGTGAATGTGTGTGTTTGTGTTTCAAGGAAAGAGGGAGATGAAGAGAAACATAGAGACAGGGAGATGGCACAGGAAATGGACACCAGAGAAAGAATCAGGATAGGTAGAGAAGAGACGTAGGAAGCTGTGCTACCCGATGGGCATGTTAGCCTTACTCTATTAAATGAACATTGTCCATAAATGCTTTTGGCATTGGATTTGAGAAAAGGCTGATGTTATAATAGATGAGACTGGCCTAAGATAGAGCCCATGGCTGTTTAGATTTTATGTCTATATTCTAGTCTAGTGCAATCGTTTTCCATTTTTTATGAGGCATGGAACCTTTGCTTCAATTGAGACCTTATACAAAAGTGCAGAACATTAAAAGGACAGGAGCCCAGCCGGCGGTTCATAGGTTGAGCATCAGCCTATTAACCAGGAGGTCATGGTGCAATTCCCAGTCAGGGCATATGCCTGGGTTATAAGCTCGATCCCCAGTAGGGGGTGTGCAGGAAGCAGCCAATCAATGCTTTTCTCTCATCATTGATGTCTCTCTCTCTCTCTCTCTCTCTCTCTCTCTCTCTCTCTCTCTCTCCCTCCCTCCCTCTCCTCCCCCTCTCTGAAATCAATACAAACATATGTAACACATTGTATACGGGAAACGTATTTATACATTTTACGTTGACTGTAAGTAGTAGAGCCACCTGTTACTACCCGCATACAATGTGTTAAAAAAAAGAACAGGAGCACAGGTACTCCCTGTGCTGGAGATGGGGGTCTGAGGCCGCACCAGCCCACCTCCTCTAGCCCCTACTCTAGCCCTCGGGGCCCCTTTATCTAAAGTGCAAAGCTTCCATAAGCATAGTTTGAAAACCTCTGCTCTGGGGCAGTGATAACCACACGGACTGGAGAGAAACCTGGGGACAGGCTTGAGACAGCGCAGATCTAAGATGTGGTCTCTTTCTGGGGGAGGGGCCACTCTAAAGTGGTCCCACTCTGGAGAGAACCCACAGACCGGCATTTGACATATCAGGAAGAGTTTAAGAGAATGGGTTTTTTCAATCACGTAAATCTAAGTTTGAAACTCAATTCTCATCCTTTAGCTAATCACAGGAATCTTCTGGGCCTCAGTTTCTTAATCTATAAAATAGGATGCATAACATGTATTCTAAAGCATGATAATCAGGATTATACCAGAAAATGTACTTACCAGAGTGTTTAATTAGTAAGTGTTCAGTACATGTAGACCATTATAATCAGCCTCATTAGTATTATTCCCCAAAGAACTAAGCAATTCATGCTGGTTCATCCTCAACAAGACCTTTCTAGCATTCAGAACTGTACAAAAATAGAATGGAATATCTGACAGTGTGAGTTGCCCAATCTGGGGCATGTCTAAGGGGGAGTTCAAGGCTACTGCACAGCGATATTGCCAAGGGGATAAACTAATTAAATGAGGGGTGGGACTACACAGTTTTCCTAAGTCTACTCCAGCCTTGAGAATCTAAGACTTGAGATCCAGTCTTGAGATCTCCTAACTGTAAGATTTCATGACATTAATATTCTATCAGTTGCAGTTTTGATGAGCCAGCACTGCTTCAGGCACAGACTCAGATACTTGCTGGGAGGTTGAAGGTGGAAGGAGAGGGAAGGCTGGTGGGGTGGGGGGTCAGTTCTGAAGCCTATCAGTCCAGCCCTCCACAGGCTGTTGGCTCTCAAATCACTCAGGTGAATGAGACTTCCTGAAATAGTAATAGGTCACAGGCAATCGCTGATCCCAATGCATTCAGAACCTAATTTGGGCAAGTATGTTTGCCTGAAAAGGTTCATTAGCCAAGTGCACCCCCTAATTCAGTAGTTCAGGACAGACGGACGGCCCAATATGTAAGCACTTTGCTGGTGCTCTGGGAGAAAGGACAAATGCATTAAACTAGATGGAAACACAAATTACCTTCCATCTTTGGAGCAGCAAGTCATTGGCAACCCACCCATCACTAGTGCACTTCTCCCAGCACATGAGGGCCTCCAGGAAGTCATTGGGAATGCTGCCATCGCCCCCACCATGGAACCCAAACATCTGAGAGGGGCTTAGAGGTCTTAGTCCAAGCAAGCAACCTCTGACCTTGGGAAACATGCCCTCCACATAGACCCTGACCTTGGGGATGAATCCAGAGACACCCATGCTCTTCTGATCAGAGAAAGTGCCTCCTGAGACATACTATCCAGACCTATACATTCACCTCCAAGTGAAGTTTGCCTTGTGGAGTCAAAAAGCAAAACAGCTTTCTTGTATTTTCCTTTTAGATAGTTTGATGTCGTCTTCTGGCTTTTCTTCTCAAGTGAAAACACTCTGAATAGCTTCGAATGCATTTGATTGTACTTTACAGCCACTCACCCTCCTGGCCTATGTTCCACCACTGGCCTTTGAACACATTCCTTTCGGTCATAAGTCTCCTGAAGTATGGTTCCCCAAATAGGACACAATTCTTCAGGTGTCACCTAACAAGTACAGAGTACAGCTAGCCTTGTTCCTTCTTCATTCTAGACACTATATAATGATACCTCAAATAATAGATACCATTCACTAAGTGTTATTATGTGCCAGGCAATATGTTAAATGTTTGAATCCTTAATATAACTCTGTGAGGAAGGTATTATTCCCACATGATAGATGAGGAAGCCAAGACATAGAATAGTTAAATAATTTTTCCAAGATGACATGATTGTGAATATAGTTAAAGGAAGGATTTGATCTGGGATGCTGACTTTTAACCACCATTCTACTCAGCCGCTGCCACTGCCTAAGATCAGTCATCATTTTATGTTTACAAGTTTTTTGTTTATAATATTTGCTTTATACTTTATACAAAGTGTTTATTTGTAGCAAGAATACTTAAATGAGATATCTTGCTTAATTGAAACTTCATGCCCATTGATTAGAAACTTCTCATAGGCCCTCCCCCAAGTCCTGGCCACCACCATTTCACTATCTGATTCTATGAATTTGAATATTTTAGATGCCTTATCATAGTGGAATCATGAAGTATTTGTCTTTCTATTACTGGCTTATTTCACTTGGTATAATGTCCTCAAGTATCATCCATACTGTTTCATAATGTAGCATTTCCTTCTTTTTAGGGACTGAATAATATTTCAGTGTATGTATATGCCACATTTTCTCCATCCATTCATCTGTCCATGGATATTTAGATTGCTTCCACATCTTGGTTTTGTAAGCAGTGTTACAATGAACACAGGAGCGCTAGTATCTCTACAAGATCTTGATTTCAATTCTTTTAGGTAAATATCCAGAAGGAAATGAAAATCAAAATGAGATATCACCTCACACCTGTCTGGCTGCTATTATAAAAAAAAAAAAAAGACAAAGGAAACTCATACTGTTGGTGGGAATGCAAAATGGTGCAGCTGTTATGGAAAACAGTACAGAGGTTCTTCAAATCAATACAGTACAGAGGTTCTTCAAATCAATAAAGATATAACTACCATATGTAAAATGTTTTTATATGAAAATCATTTTACTCCCCCCAAAAGATGCTATATTTCTAGTCTTCTAAACCTCCATGTCTATTCCATATGAGATGCCCATCCAATACTACATTTTAATGTTTAAAAAATGTAAATAAAATACAGGTTTTATACATCACTTAAATTTCACTTTGTTTCTACTGATTATTCCACCCTTCAAGATAATTTTGAGTCTTTATCATCCAGTGTGTCTGCAACACCTATACACCTGGTCAGGGTTCCTTCTATATCTTCATCTCAATCATGTACCAGGCCAAGAAAGAAACCTATAACTTACCCTGGTGATTCAACCACTAACTAACCCACCTGGTTATCATCTGGTCCCATGGTTTCCAAACCAAGATGATCTTCAGAATCAACTGGAAATCGCTGTGATCACCACATCCCATTCAAACTTCCCTCAATCAAAATCTGAGGATGGGACTCAGAAAGATGCATGTTGGTATAATACGCCCCCCCCCCCCAAGATTATAGTCCTCTCTCGGGTTTATTTACCATCAATCTAGTCCACGTTCTTCTAATTTGTCCAGAGGGTATAAGGAGAAGCCAAGTCCTTTGCTGAAATTGAGACATTATACTTGGGATTCTTCAATCTAATATACCCATAATGAGAGAAAATTAGGTTACTTTAATATATAACTTAATCTTGGTAAAAATTGAAATTATTTTCTCATACTCAATGGGGTTCAGGCTTAATTTTTTAGACCCACCAATGGGAAGTACAGTTAATTGAAATCAGTGATTAATTAATGATTATCTATCACTACACTGAATTTTATCGAAGAAACACAGAGACCTGAAGAAGGGAAGTGATTTTCCCAAGGCCAGGCAATGAGTCAGTGGTGGAGTCTAATAACACTCAGTGAATGTTAAACCAGACTCCAAATCGCCTGATTTGAGCTCATTTCTCTTTCCAAAACATCATGCTGCAGCTTAAATTTATATTTGGCTTTGAAATTCATTGTGGTTCTGTTTGATTTACTACATATCAGATGGCCTTCCTTATTCAATTTTGCCTTTGCTGATGTAAAAATGGAATGGCATCCACTGAGAACATGCCAACTAATGGCAGAACGAAATGGAGGGAAAAGAATGGGAGGACCGCAACCATTTTCCAAAGGAGACCAACTCAAACTCAGATTTAAATGTTCTAGAAGAAAATCCACAGAAATAATGTTAATTTCAAAAACTGGGAGGATAGTGGAAGATATTCTGGATGGAAGATCTTGCTTGGGGATTAGATAAACTGACAAACTTTTTACAAGAATCTGGGTTGTGCGAGTTTTATGAACCTCACTTTGCTATGGAAAAGTATATTTGTAATAAGATAAAAGATGATTTTATTCAATTCTTTGATCTATATATAAAAGTTAAAGTAATTACTCTATGGCATATTAAAAGCAAATAAAGCAGAAGTCACATTACAAGGCCATAGTGTTAAACTAAAGCCTACTTACATTATTGAAAGAAATGTTTCAATATAAAAG
Source organism: Myotis lucifugus (assembly GCF_000147115.1). Lineage (NCBI taxonomy): Eukaryota > Metazoa > Chordata > Mammalia > Chiroptera > Vespertilionidae > Myotis > Myotis lucifugus. The sequence goes on from NW_005871135.1 coordinate 2,436,025, forward strand.
TCAGAAAATAGTTGAAAAATAAAGGAGATATTTTATCTTCTCATCAGTATTATAATAATGATGACAGCCACAATTAGTAATCATTGAATTCTTGCTTGGTATCAGGCACTAAGCTATTTTTATTGTTGACACTATTACATATGTCCCTCATCTATCTCCCCGCCTCCCTCCCCACCTCCATCCAGCTCCCTCCTCCTCTACCCCAGCCTTCACCACTCTGCTGTCCATGTCCATGGGCTCTATATATGTTCTTTGATCTTCACTTTCTTTTATCCATTCCCTCCTCTGACCTCTGTCAGTCTGTTCCATGTATTCATGCCTCTTGGTTCTATTTTGTTTGTCAGTTTATTTTGTTCATTAGGTTCCACATATAAATGAGGTTATATGGTATTTGTCTTTCTCTTACTGGCTTATTTCGCTTAGCATAATATTCTCTAGGTCCATCCATGCTGTCGCGAAGGGTAAGAGATCCTACTTTTTTATAGCCGCATAGCATTCCATGATGTAAATGTACCACAGCTTTTTTATCCACTCATCTACTAATGGGAATTTGAACTGTCTCCAGATCTTGGCTACTCTAAATAACACTGCTATGAACATATAATTGGTGTTTTGGGATTCCCAGGATATATTCCCAGAAGTGGGATCACTGGGTCAAAAGGCAGCTCCATTTTTAATTTTTTAAGGAAACTGCATACTGTTTTGCACAGTGACTGCACCGTTTTTGCATTCCCACCAACAGTACACTAGGGTTCCCTTTTCTCCGCATCCTGCCCAGCACTTGTTGTTTGTTGATTCATTGATGGTAGCCATTCTGGCAGGTGTGAGGTGATACCTCATTGTAAACTCTTTCCATACATTCTCTCACTGAATCTTTATATCACACCTGGAAAGCAGGTATCGGTTCCATCTTACACATGGGGGGAAAAAGTCCTCAACCTTTACATGTTGCATCACGCTATGGTATGAAACCACAACTTATTTTGACTTTAAACCCAACTTAAAAACATATTAAAGAATCACCAAGTTGAACATCCAAAAATAACGAAGACTTAAAATGTCTGCCTATTCTTGCGATCTAAATTTAGGATTATAACACGCAATGTTCTGGAGCCAGTATACTTGTGCCTCCATTTTCTCATCTCTAAAATTATCAAAAGAGATCACTGATGGGAAATTATTATTTTTAAATGTACAGTCAAAAAATATTACTCAGCCACCAACAAAAACAACATCTTTCTCTATGGCAGTGCAATTAGCTTGAATGACTCCACCTCCCCAAAAGTCACCCTTATACTGAATTTTGGCATTCTGTATACACAACTATAAAATTACTCCAAAATTATTCATTCTATCAGCACATCTTGGCATGTAATTACATCTAGTTTTTGCCAGCTGAAAAAACTGGCATTCCAGTCTCTTTTGGCACATTCTTTTCTATTACTGGTCTCCATTAACCACTGCAGGGCGGGTTGACTAACATTTATTCAACACCTCCTAAGTTTTAAAGCACATGACAGGTATTACCACCCTCATCACAACCTATAAAAATGAGCATCATTCTCCCTCCTTGACAGGAAGAGAAGTGTGGTTCAGAGGCTAAATGACTTGACCAAGGGCATGCAACTGGGAGAAGCAACATCAGGATTTAAATCCCTTAGTTCAGGCTCATCTGTCCACTGCAAGCTGCCTCTCAAAGGTAAGTTTGAAGCACAGAAAAACCATGCTATACTCAATACCACACACAGCAAGTCCATGGTGGTTTTAGGCTGAAAGCCAAATTCGAATTCTCCTGGGTTGGGGATTCTGCAATATTGATATTTCATTTTCATAGGAGGCCTAGATGAATTTCAATTGAAATGACGAATTTCTGAGCACGTTGCTTTTTGAAATACAAATACCATGGGAGAGAATGTCAACAATACAGTCCCTTTCCATCCCATTTCAGAAAGTGAGTTTGTTGGCCTACATCTGGGAACATATGCGCAGGGAACAATGAGTATGGTATTCAATGTATGGATCTCCGGGGAACTAATTTATGGAGGGGCTGGGGAAATGCCCAGAAGGTCAGCAAATTAATCAGGCGCATCCGGGTAGTCAGAGCCCTCATAACTAAAGCTAACAGTCCCGCCCTCTGTGCGCTTTCCTCCCTGCTCTTTTCTAACAAGACAGGTTAAGCTGAACAGAGAATAGACAGTGGAGACTAGCCAGGAAGTAACAGTAAAGGAGAGAGCGTTCCTTCCAAGCAAATCTAGTCAGTCCGTTTTCATTGCCTCGGCTTTGTTTCCCTCCATCCCCACTGCTTCCTTCCTGCTCCTATCTCACAGGTCACCATTGCTCTACCTTCCTTTCTGGTCTCCCTGCCTTAGTCACAATCCCTCCAAACAGTTCTCTAACCAGACCAGCAGCCAGAATCTCTCTCTCAAACTCAAATCAGAATCTGCCCCTCTCTTGCTCAAAACCTTCCTGTTCCTCTTGGCCCACAGGGTGAATTCAGCATGGCGCTTTATTATTATTTTTGTTGTTGTTGTTGTTAATCCTCACCCCAGGATATTTTTCCATTGATTTTTAGAGAGAGTGGAAGGGAGTGTGAGAGGGGAAGGAGGGAGGGAGGGAGGGAGGGAGAGAGAGAGAGAGAGAGAGAGAGAGAGAGAGAGAGAAAGAGAGACATTGATGTGAGAGAGACACATGGATTGGTTGCTTCCTGCACAAGGCCAGGGCTGGGGATCAAGCCTGCAACCAAGGTACACATACCCTTGACTGGAATTGAATCTACGACTGGATGCTCTATACACTAAGCCAAATCAGCGAGGGCCAGCAGGGCACTTTAGACGCTGCTTTCTCTGCTCCTGACTACCTTCCAAAGGCTGGCTCCATGTATCAGGGCTGGGACTAGGGGGAGAAGGTGAGGTGCTCAACCTGGGACCAAATTAAAGGGGATGGCAAAATACTTAGTAATCAAGATAAGGAACACTTTAATTCAGTATTTTTTAAAAAACTGCAATTAATGCAAATAAATCCAGGATGAGCAAAATATCAAAAGTTTAACTAAAAAGTGCTGTGCCAAGCCATATTGGAGCCTGAGGCAAAAGGGGGAAAAATCAGTAATACTGATTTGGTTTTTATTTAAACTTTTGATATTTTGTTCATCATGGATTTTTTTGCATTGATTTTTATTTTCTTAATCATGAATATTTAAACATCAGTGCAAGCCTTGCCTGTTAGTTCTAAAATGCGACAGTATCAGATTACAAACGACCTAGAAGAGCACGCCAAATGGGGGGTATTTTATTTTGGGGGGGGTCATGAGAAAGAGTTAGAATTTGGAGGAAAATTGGGTAATTCAGCCAGCGAGATGATTTTGGAAACAAAGAACTGACTGTAAGAGGACGGTGGCGGGGAGGGATCACGATTTGGCCTTTGCCACAGTCCCCCCCCCTCCCGCTTTTATGCAGGTATATGTGTCTGAGTTACATATCACTGACCCTCCTTCAATATGTGAAGAAAAATGAATCAACTGGTGAGGGAAACCAGAAACCAAGTTGAAGTGAGACCAAGGTCTTCTGAACCTTCATTGAATTATTAATTTAGTTAATCATTCAACCATCAAATAGTAAGTGCATAGAAGTAGGGATGCCAGATGAAACACAGGATGTCCAGTTCAATTAGAATTTCAGTTAAGTGCGGATAATTTTTAGTACCAGTATGTCCTAAATATTGCACGGAACATATCTAAACTAAAAAGAAAATGTTGCTTATCGGAAATTCAAATTGAACTGAGCATTCTGTATTTTCATTTATGAACTGTGATAACCTTTTTAAAAAGGTGGTTATGTGCCATGCCCTAGACTAGGAGCCAAACACATGATGGAAAACAAATAGGCCCAGTCCCTGCCCGTGTGGAGCTTCCAATGACTGAGGCATGAATAGCAATACTGCACAGGTTACTCCAAGAGGTGCATTGTGATCATTTCTTATGCAGGAAAAGTGCAGAGTTGAACCTTGGGACCTAACCCTGTCCAGGGCACTGGGGAACGCTTTCCTGAGAAAGGTACACTGAGCTGAGACCTGAGGGTTAGGGAGGATTTGATTAGATAAATAAAAAGGAAGGAGAACTTTTTTTTGGCAGAAGGATCAATATGTGTGACATGATCTTGAGGTAGGAGAGAGGATGGCCTGCAGGAGGAATGGACAGAAAGCAGTGTTGCTGGACTTGAGAGAGAGAGGTCACGGGTGACAAGAGGATGGAGAGGAGGGCAGGGGCCTGGAGTTCAAGCTCAGAATGCCTGGCTTTGCTCTGGGTAAATGCAGAGTCACTGAGGGGCTTACAAGGACTCTCTGCCTATGGGTGGAGAGCTCAAGACCCAGGAGGAAACGGGGAGCCTGGTAGGGACCTCCACAGCGATGCAGGTAAAAGATGAGAGACCTGGACCAGGGTGCTGGCTGAGGGTTAGGGAGAGAGAAGATTTTAATGCAGTGCCCTTCCCATTACCTTAGACTGTCAGGTGAGAGGTGGGGACATTAGTGATTGTGGAAGGAAAGGAGAGATGCAAGAGATCCTATAAAAGTAAAATTGACAGGACTTGTTCAGTAAATGCTTCTTGATTGATTGACTAGAAATTAATGCCAGGAGCCTTCTGTGGAGAGGGGGGAAGCATACACATTAGGCAACTGTTTTAAAATTGCTTTTATGTTCTCTTAGCTCTTTTAATGTCTTCAAATGTCACCTCTTCTGATTGTTGCATGTAACACGGCATGTAACTAATCATGCAGGGAGCAGGATGTGTAATTAAGCATATATGCACGGCGACTTGTAATTGAGCACATGTTTATTGTGAGGTGAGCATTGCTGGGTGCTTCCTGGGGTGTGTAATTATGCGTGTGTCAGATGACATGAAATCACAACTCAATTTGTGAATAGACGAAGGTCTCAACTCCTATCTCAACCTGTTAATTGGTATTAACCTACCTCTTTTAGAAAAACATCTTTGGTAATTGAGCCCACTCTACTCTGAGACATGAGCTACAGAAACAGCCATGGATACAAAAAAGAAAGCTGTTTCCATTCAGTATATGTGCAATTGACATCTACCTGTCTATCTATCTACCTATCTCATCCAAAAGAGAAAACTGGGTAAAATTCCAAACAACATCCTATGAGTAACAAAATTTTCTTACAGAGTCAACAGGATATAGGTTCCCCACTAGTCCCTGCCGGGAGAGAAGGCAGCCTGGTGTGCTAAAAGAGTAGATTCTGTAGTCTCCAGTGGTCTTCAGACATATCTCAAGGTTCCTGCTCTACCAATGGAGCCTGACTTGTCTGCCTACAAGTAGTTTATGAGATTGACAGCATTCCAGTCCTACATTGCCACTTATTACCATCGTTAGACAATTAAGACTCATTTTCCTCACTTGTGGAAAGAGAATAATAATAATTACATTAGTATGTTGCTCAAAGTTGTTATAAGGATCAAATAAGATTGCATCAAAAGACTCTGTACAAAGTGTCAACACCTGTTAACTATGTAGACTTTACATACGTTCTCTTGTTCAACCCTCACCATAATTCCACAACATAGATAACTAGTATTCCATGTTATAGATGAGGATGCTGAGGTCCAGAGAGGTTAATAGGTCACACAGCTATTAGAAGTGGAGAAGGAGTTCAAACCCAATTCTGTCTTACTCCAGAACCCAGGAAAGCTATATGGCATGCGCCCTCATTTTGGTTACAATGAGATTTCTGTAGTGTAAGCATTATATCAGTGAGTCGCAGACACATATATAACTTTCTAGCCTGTTACACAGGACTCATTTGGAAAAACAGAACATAAAGGTGAAGAGCAGAATAGACGATTTATAACCAAAGAAACCTAAATCAGAGTTCTAGATCTATTACTCATTACTGGTGTGATCTTAGCAAGTTATCCACACTCTCTGGGCTTGAGTTTCTTCATCTTTAATATGGGGGGGACTATTGACACCTTTCTAATAAATTTATCTATAACAGTAAGCACAGAACCAGGCACATTGCATGACCCCAATGGAGCTGCCATTATATTTTCTTATCCAATTTCTTCTTCATGTTTGTGGTCCCTCAGCATCGAATACCTTTTCACAGCACAAAGCAGGAGCTCGGGAAATGTGTGTTAAATTGAGTTGAGCTGGTTTTTACTGAAAACCATCAGATATGTCGGTGGGGTTTTGTAGCCTGAGACTCCTCAAAAAAAATGGACAGGGATTCTTCTAGACTGAGGAGGCTTATGGCTGCTGCATCAACCTGTCAGGTGGAGATGGACAGACGAGGAAAAGACCCAGCAGCCTGGATCTCCCAGCGCGAGCCCGCCTCCCTCTTCCCAACCTTGGGATCCCACTACAAAGCGCCAGCACCGCACACACACACTGTCTAACGCGCTCCGTTATCATGTCAGCAGCAAGACGCGGGGTGTCAGAGTGACAGAGGGCTGTCATGAGGCTGAAATGTTTTCTGTCTGCTCGGGAGAAAGGTTTTGCTGGAGGTGGGGAGGGGAGGAACATGGGCGCCTGATGGGGCTTGGCAGCTGATTTCATTTCTTTGTCAGAAATGATCTTTGCTTCTGTGCTAAGGATGGAAGAGCCTAGGGAACTGGGGAAGGGAAGGAAGCTACCCTGATGGCACCACCAGGCCACTGAGAGATGAGGACAGGAGTCAATGAGAAGCAGACTTGCTCCAGCCAAGATGCCCCCTGACCATTAGCTCAGAAGCTATTGCCTTTCCTGGTGACCCTTTGTGAGCCTACACATGTCAATGGACCCGATCCACTGGCCAGAAAGCTGACAAAGAAAGTTCTACCTCTGATTACAGTAAACACCTAGAAGCTTCCTCTCTTCATTACTCATCCGCCACCATTTTACTCTAAGACAGTGGTTCTCAACCTTCCTAATGCCGCGACCCTTTAATACAGTTCCTCATGTTGTAGTGACCCCCAATTTCATTGTTACAAATTGAACATAATTAAAGCAGAGTGATTAATCACAAAAACAATATGTAATTATGTATGTGTTTTCCGATGGTCTTAGGCGACCCCTGTGAAAGGGTCGTTCGACCCCCAAAGGAGTCGTGACCCACAGGTTGAGAACCGCTGCTCTAAGACTACATGTCTTCTGACTGCGCCTTAATGTCTCAGCTTGGCACCTGACACTGCCCACCAAAGAACTCTGTCTGGGACCCACGCCTGGCACTCTCCATGAGTAGAATTTCTCTGCCCTGTGTCCAGTGCTTTAACCTGGGAGGGGAAGGATACACCCCCATACACATCCTTCTGAAAAGGTGAGCATCTGAGCTTATGCTCACTCTCCACTGTGGATCCCCACCCACCCTTTTGGGTGAATGAGCAGACAGCCCTCTTTGTCCAAGAGCCTTTTTGGGTAAGTGGACGCAAAGGCCATTCTGAAGACCCTTCCATTTAGATTCACGGTGTAGGAAATACGTACGCTTCTGACCATACACCTGGTATACCAGCACCGCTTTGCAGAAAGCCACATGGGCCCAGATGTTTAGGCATAAAGTCTGTGCATCGTTCCCCATTTCTCCATTTTCCTCGTGAGCATGGTTTCTCTTTCAAAGAGTCCCAGAGAGATGAGCAATGAGACACCAAACCCTTACCCCAAACATGCTGTACATGCACCAACTCAGCTTTGGTGCCCTAGGACTCATTTGGCTGGTCCTGAAGCAATTCAGACTCACATCATTTGTACCTTTATCTAGCGGTGTTTTCATTTGATGCAGCATCTTTTTTTTAAAAAATATATCTTTATTGATTTCAGAAAGGAAGGGAGAGGAAGAGATAGATAGAAACATCAATGGTGAGAGAGAATCACTGATCGGCTGCCTCCTGCATGCCCCCTACTGGGGATCAAGCCCGCAGCCCAGGCATGTGCTCTTGACCAGAATCGAACCTGGGACCCTTCAGTCTGCAGGCTGACGCTCTATCCACTGAGCCAAACCAGCCAGGGCTGATCCAGCATCTTAATTAGTTATGTGTGCAGGTAACTGTGTTATCAAAGATAGAGATCTACATACACAATTTATATGAAAGTCCAGATTAAAAAACATAAAACAATATTGGGGAAGCCTTTCAGATTCCAGGAATGTCAAAAGCATTTATTCAACAAATAGGTACTAATTTAATGTTCTGTTAGAAGCCAGAAACTACAGGAGGTACCGGTATTCAACATGAACAGCCCTCGCTCCAAGAATCCCCCCGTCTAGTGGGCAGCAAGGGAAGTCAACCACTCTGACCCACTGTCAATGCCATGGCAGGACAAACATAGACCGGGCGTTGAGGAAGGTGTTCTGACCCCCAAAAGGACAAGAGAAGGTGAGTCAGGGAGGCAGACAGGTGTTCCAGGAAAAAGGGGTAGCATGTGCGAAGGCAGCGAGTGGACACTGAACATAGCATAGGGAAGAGGAATTGTGCAGTGGTCATTTTTGATTAAGCGATGGGCTAGAACAGAGTATAAATAAGGGATTGGGCATCATGGCGATGGCAGTCCCCAGAAGGAGACCAGCAGATTGCCAACTGTGGCTCTGCTCCATTACTAGCTGGGGACCATGCCCAAGTTTCCTATTCGCTGGGCCTGTGTCTTCATGTGTACAATGGAGATCCTAACAGTCACTACCTCATAAGGCTGATGCAAGGACTAGATGAATTATTGTAGATATGTATTTAGAACCCTCCTGGTACAGAGTAGGTGCTGAACAAAATGGTGGCTGGACTCAGTGGACAGAAAAGAGGGGGCTGGTTAGAAGCCTCCCGAGAGAGGTTGGCACAGCTCAGGTCCCGAGAGGTCTTGGTAGTTGCGCTAAGAAATAACGCCTGAACTCTGACCACAAAGTGCCTGTAATCCAGGAGGGGACAGGCCATTATGAGTGAGGTAAGTGCTACAACACGACGAGAGTGGGTGGTGATGGGGAAGCTCAGAGAAAGGTCCTTACCCCCGTCTAGAAGGAAGGAGGGAGGCACCTCAGAACAATGAGGATGGAGTGAAATCTGATGGAGCTGCCCCGCTGGGGCAGAGCGGGCTTTGTGGTGAGGGGGTAACCTGTGATGGGAGGGAAGCCGCTCCCAGGCACACGGTGTGGACAGAAGCTGTCTCTGGAACAAATGCACCTTCTAGCCCAGCAGTTCTAGGTGCCCAGGAAATGGAGAGAGGGAAGCTCTGAGCCCTTAGGTGTCAGGAATCATGCTTTGCCATCGTCCCTTGCTATGCACACTTTCCCACGCTCAGCTCCCTCACTTGATCCTAACATTCCCCTTTCACAGAGAGGGCTCTGCGAGGTCGAACAATCTGCCCAAGATTATAAAGTGAGTTGAGCTGTGAAGCGGTGTCCCTCTGCCTTCGAAGCCTGCATGCTTAACCATTAATTTCAGATGCTCAAACTTCTGGTAAGATGCTTCCCCAAGATTATCTTCCCAGAAGGGAATGGATGCTTCAAAGGAGAACCCAGGAGAGTCCATAAAACCCAGAGTCCTCTTAAAGCCCAAGTGCAGTCAAGCAAGGCCACAAGAGGAAGTCTTCCTTAGCACACTAGTGTGTGTGCATGAATGTGTGCACGTGCAGGTGTGTGTACACATGCTTCATTACCGAGACTGTGTCCTCTTTGCTATTGGTTGATTTTATAGGATAACTATCCATAGACTGGTGGACAAACAGACTTACATATATGTGGGTGGACAGATGGAGGGATGGTGAGTAAATCTATCCCAACTACCCTGATGGTTGCCTCTAATAAAACAGCTCTGGTGGAATAATGCAGGGCCTGAGAGATGGGGCGTAATATGGTTAAATGCTTTTACAATTCCCCATCAAAGTAAGTGGATGGAAATTCATAAAATATTGATAGCATTTCAAATGTGTTCATTCATAGCTCTGCCTAGAATCTCAAGTGGTGTCAGGGTGACTGGCCCAGGCCACGATGGCATGCCTCAAATGCCCAGGTATCTGGGATGTCACCTGGCAACACAGCCTACAATGGGAGCACTGTGGAGAGCTAGGATTCCATCTTTTCCAGTTCCCATGCCCAGCAAAGAAACCACAGGCAAAGGAAGTGTGCTCACCACGGCCTAAGAGAAGTCCTTATCCAAAATTATAAAGCCAGATCAGCAAAATCAAAGTTCTCCAAATAGACTCATTATTTTTATAATGCCTCTTCACCCACTCCAACCATTTAGTAAGAATGAGGGTTTCAGCCCCAGCTGGTGTGGCTCAGTTGGTGGAATGTCCTCCCATGCCCCGGAAGCTCACAGGATTGATTGCCAGTCAGGGCACATACCTAGGTTGAGGGTTTGATCCCTGGTGGAGGCACATATGAGAGGCAACCAGTGGATGTTCTCTCTCTTGCATCGATGTTATTTTTTTCTCTCTTTCCCTTTCTCCCTCTCTAAAATCAATAAAAGTAAAAATAAAAGAATGAGGTTTGATCCTACTACCCACTACCCAGATCCTGGCTACAGCTGATTGTCCCAGGAGTGAGTATGTGGCCAAATGAAGCCAATGTGAATTTTTTTCCTAGAAAATCTTTAATAGTGCTCCAGGGAGCCAGACTGTCCTTATTGGTAAAGCTCAGGTGCCTGGCTACAGACCACGTGCAACTCTGCTTCTCATGATGGGGCAAAGCCTTCTGAGAGAACACAACCCACACAAAGAGAAAAGCAAACACAAAGATGGAAATGCCTTGTGAATACAAGCCCTTGGTTCTGTCATCCCATGGGAGCCACTGGAACACTCTATAGTTGCAAAAAAAAAAAGTCCCTGATTTTACCTAAGCAAATTTGACTTCTGAAAAATGTCACCTTCAAACCATTTCATTTCATATCCTTTGTATATTATGTAATAATTAATAATCACATGTAATGTATATTCATTATTGTTTCATGTCCTGAGTACTTTGCTACATTTCTTTATGCATTTTCTCATTGATCCCTCAGAGCAATCCTGTGAAGTTGCTATTATTGTCATTCCCATTTTACATTTGAGGAAATTGAGACTCCGAGAGGAGACACCACTGATTTCATATATTTATTAAACGGCAGAGCCAGAAGCTAAATAAAGGTGAGTTTGATGTCAACACTGTGTTCTTAGCAAATATAATCTACTTTCTTCCTAAAATGCACCTGAAAATCTAGACTGTCCATCCCTGAGTGGCATTCAACTATCATCTGGCCTCATGGACTCTCACTCCCACACACACTGATATTGTCTCCTTCTCTGTCCCTGTCCTATGTTGGGGCCTCGTCACTCTGCACCTGGGCTGGTGCCTCCTAACTGACTCACCGATCCCAGTGTTTGTCAAAGAAAATCTGTCCTTTACTTTTTAAGTGTTCTTTTGCTTTCTTTTTGTCAAATGCTCCTTGGATCAAGCTACCCCTTTGCTAGAAACTCTTCAATGAAAACACATTTTACACCAGACCAAGGTCAAAGTCCTTTGTATGACATTCAATATTTTTCACAGTCTGACCCCAAACCCCTTCCCAAGACTAATCCCCAGCAAGTCTCAAAAACACTTCTCCTCCATCCAGGTTGGAAGTTCTCATTCCCAATGTGCATTGTCCTTGCTGCTCTTCTGTCTCTACCTCTTTCTCTGGCTGAGCCGATTTTCCCCCAGGATCGCACAGTTTCTGAGGGGGAGATCTGGAGCTGAACCCTGCTATCAGATTCTCACTATCTACTACCTATAATTATTCACTTAACATTTCCCCCCACGTGTTTACTGAGAGCACTGAGTTGTTTGATTCCTAAAATCCTGTGCTTTTCTCTTTGAGGGTGAAGGCATTAAAGATCGCTGCTAACATATATGACCTGGCAGGACAAGTATTATCATTTGTTTAATCTGTGAGATCCTTCTCTTTTTTTATTTTATTAGATGTATTGGGGTGACACTGGGTATTAAGATTATATAAGTTTCAAGTGTACGATTCTATAATACATGATCTATATATTGCATTGTGTTCACCACACACAGTGAAGTCTCCTTCCATTACCTTATATTTGACCCCTTTTACACTCCTATCTTCCCCATCCTCTTCCCCTCTGGTAACCACCAACGCTGTTGTCTGTGTCTATGAGTTTTTTGTTTCTCCTGTTTGTTCGTTGTTGCATTCTGCTTTGCATTCCACATATGGGTGAAATCATATGGTTTTGAGATCATTCTTTGCCATGGATGACAGGACATAGTACATACACTCAGTTTAATACATAGGAGAGAAATGTCTGGAGTCTTCAGCAATTTCCAAATATACAGGCATTTGTAAAATGCCCCAGGAAGGGCCCAGGAAACTATGTGAAGGTGACCATGAGCTAGTTTGGAAGGGGAACAAAATGGATGGAGGGCTTATTGGCTTCTTTGTCTTTTGGCCACTCACTCCACAGACAAGATAAATCCCAGGTTCAATTTTTTCTTAAAGGATTCCTAGTTTCACTTTCTGTTCCGTGTAAAACTTCCCTTCCGGCACACTGGAAAGCTGATCACTGGTTCCCTGCGACAGCAGCCAGGGACAGCACCCAGCAGCTCCGATGGGTAATTCCAGCCGCTGGTCTCATTCCGCCTCTGAGACCCACTGAATGAGCCCAGTCTTTCTTCCACGCTGCTATAATTTTTCTAAAAAAGACGTTTGGACATGACTCCTGTGCCATTACATTTGAACCATGAGCCGTTCTCCTTCTTTGTGGGCACTCTCACCATCAGTTTCTCTCACCCAGGAACTAATTCTCCAATATGGAGGCCTTTTCTTGGGCTGATGGCCTTTATAGGGAAGCAAATGTGCTGACAGAGAAGATCGTGCGCAGGATATTTTCTGGGAAGCGGTGGCCTCCTGGAGGTCAATGCAGGAATATTTCAGTTTCTGAAGATTAAATTGGGTTTTATTAATGGTATGAATTTCCGGTGGATAGAGACAGAGGAAGCTAATGCAAGGAAAAGGGATTTCAATCAAAGATTTCATAGTCTCGCCCACCAGATTTAGCCGCAGATGGTGAGTGGTACCCAGGTGTCCCGCTGTTGATATCATAATCAGGCCCCCAGCTGAATTAGCCAGGAGGTGCTTTTGAGTCTAATGCAAGCGTAATTAGATGCTCTTTCATTTTGAAGAACTGTTTGCTCGGAGGGCTCTCATGTAGCAAAAATTCTCTGAGTTTGCTCTTAAACTGTGCCGCTTTGCCAATGTGATCTTGAGCAGGTCACTTCTTTTTGAGCCTCAGCTTCCTCATTTACAAATTCACAATGATAACCATGTCCTGCTTACATGGTAGAGTCCCTACTGCTGTTGGACACCCTTCCAGTTCTTCTTCACCTGGTCAAACCCTATGTTACCCTTCCAACTGTGTCTGAGACATCTCTTCCTTGGAGGAGACTCCCCAGATTCCATACCCCCCAACCCCCAGGTCTCAGCCCCCCAGGGCTTGTCATGTTTACCTTTTCATAGAACTCCTGGTACCGGGAACTGTGGGCTTAATTCTAAATTCCCACCAGGACTATAAAGTCTCCAAAAGGAATAATCTCCATCTCCTGTCCTGAACATGCCTTTTTAAGTGTCCCACACCTAGTTAATGACAAATATTTATTAAAAGAGTGAATAAATAAACCCTGGCTGGGTGTCTCAGTTGGTTGAAGTTTTGTCCCATACACCAAACGGTGGCAGGTACAATTCCCGCTCAGGGCACATACCCAGGTTGCAGGTTTGATTCCCAGTCGGGAGTGTGCAGGAGGCGCCTATGAATGTTCTCTCTCACATCGTCTCTCTCTCTCCTTTCCTTTCTCTAAAATCAATAATTAAAAAAAGAGTGATAAGCTTTAAAACTGATAAAAGTATAAATACAAATATAGGGGAACATGATTTTTACCTGTAAACACACATGTGAATGTAAAGGATGTTTTTAGTGAAACTTTTTACAATAAGAAAAATGATCATTAGATCTTGATTGAAGAAAAAAAGATCTTGACTGAAGAAAAGTTTTCACATCCCACAAAAAAACCATTAGTCATTAAGTAATCAAGCCACATTTCTCTCTCCCCTCTCCCCATCACCTGATAACCTCTAGCCTGCTTTCTGTCTCTATGGGTTTGCCTATTATAGATATATCATATTAAAGAATCACATAATAGATGAGCTTTTGTATCTGGCTTCTTTTACTCAGCTAATGTTTTTTCAAGGTTCACCCACATTGTAGCACGTACCAGTACTTTGTTCCTTTTTATGGCTGAATAATATTCCATTGTATGAATATACCACATTTTGTTTATTCACTCATCTGCCAACAGGGGTTTGAGTTGTTTCCACCTTTTGGCTATTGTGATAATGCTGCTATGAACATTCATGTACAAGTTTCTGTATAGATATGTTTTTATTTCTCACTGGATTATTTACTGAGGAATAGATTCACCAGGTCATCTAGCAATTCTGTGTTTAACTGTTGGAGAAACTGCCAAACTGTTTTCTACAGCACATGCCCACCAGCAATTTTTATGTGGCCATGTCTTACCTAGATCTTGTCCTGTTTGCCTCGGTGGCCTGTTCATTGGCTTGTATCTTATAGGTATAACAATCAGTACAATGTTTACAACCTAATAAAAGCCACTAAAAAGAGAATAGTCTTTCTGGAGAAAATAAGTATAAACGTTGATGTGTAAGGTTATAAGGTGGGCAGGAAGACATACGCAGAAGGGCAATGCTGCTCTTTATCAAACAGGGAAATGAATTTGGAGCGCTCAAGATGACAGAAAGGAAAGGAGGTGCATGTTCCTATAATTTCAGAGCATACAGTTGTTCTAGCCTATACTTTCTCCCTTATAACCATCATTCATCCTTAGTTCCACAGGTGGCCATATATTTCATGCTCACCACCAGGCCTTCCATCGGTGTCTCTCATGTCGTTTTAATTCTCTGGCAGTTGACACAGGAAAGGCTCCTGGGGACAATATTTCCTGAGTTCCTGCTTGCTGATAGCAGTTGTCTGCAGTCTTTATACTTGAAAGTCAGTTTGTCTGGGTTTATAATATATGGCTCATATTTTTCTCTCCTTGAGCATCTTAAATATGTTATTCCCTTGTCTCCTTATACAAAGTGTTGCTGTCAAAAATCTCATGACCACCGGATTTCCTTTCCCTTTTTAAGTGACGAAGTCTTTTTCCCTGGGAGCCCAGCATATTTTTTAGGATGTTTCACAATTGGTCATTCTGGGTCATTTTTCTTGGGTACATGATGTTCCTTTTCAGTACGTGCTATCAAACCTTTTTTAAAAAATTCTACAAAATTAGTTTTAGACTGTCCTATTATTTCTGTCCCAGTGCTTTGCTTTGCTTTTTTGTGAATTCTTATAATATCTATGTTGTTCTTTACCTAGCTTCTATTTCTGTCCCTTTCTCTCAAATCTTTTTTTTTTTAGTTATTTGTTTTGATGTTTAAAATTGTACTCTTTTTCACTTTTACCATTTAAGGCATTTTCTGCTCCTTTTGCTATTTTCATTCACTCTGGCATTCTTCCCAATTTAGTGTTTATTTCTGAAATGAGATTTTTCTTTTATTTATCATTTTTTTCATGGGTTCTATAATTTCATTACTAAACTTTTTTTTTTTACAGATTTATGTTTTTCTTTTATTTCCCCATCATCTTAAATTTTTTTTTTTTTACATTTTGAAATTTCTGGCTACAGTTTCATCTGTTTCATAGATACGTTTCTATGGTGTGTTTTCATTGCCGGTAGAGATATTATTATCCTCCTTTCTTTCCACTTTCTTTATTAATAAATCTGTATGGGGCTCAAGCATGATCCTTTCTTGCTACCTATTATTATGTGCAATTAGTTTTCCTGAACTTTTGAGAGGAGTAAGTGGGTTAAGACCGATTTTCTAGCTTCACGGTTCTAGAGCATGCTTTTGTTGCTTCATAACATGACCTGCACTTTCTTAGATCTCCTTGCTTCTCTCCCACTTTTATCTGGTCTTCTTTTTCCTCTGTCCTATCACCTCTGCTCCTTTTCATACAGTTGGGGCTTTGCCCTAGAATGGAGCTTAGATCCTATTAAGTGTTCATTTAGCTCGGGCGCTTCCAGCCCTTTCAGACCTCCCTGGGGACTTCTGCATCTACTGCATATGGAATGTACAAAACCCCAGCAAAACTGCTGCTCCCAAATCCTTCTAACCTGCTTTCTCTTGAATATCTTATGGAGATTTGGCTCCTGTCCTGCTTTTAGGGTCATCTGAAAATCTGTCGCACCCTTTTGCCTCTTCCTTCACATGTTCTGATACCATGTAGATCTCAAAGTGATGGTGTGTCCTCCACCTCTGCTCATAACTGAAGTCTGAGGGAACCTTGATAACTCAGGTTTTTTTGGTATGTTTTTGTTTGTTTGTTTTAAATGGACGTCAGTGGGTTTTCGGTTTTGATATACTAGCTGTTTTTATTGGGGATTGAGGGAAATGCATAAACCGTATCATCAATGTCATCTCCCAGAATTTGCTGTATTGCTTTTTTGCAGTGATCTTTAAAAGACTCGTTTACGATGACATCCAACATGTGCAATTGCCACATCCCCATGAATAATCACCCAGCCTATGCTAAAGGTCTTTGCCTCATTTGTTACTGATTTTGTCACATGACCTCTATAACCGTCTATAAATATGCACAACTAGTGTTATTTGAGGCTATTTTAGACAAATGTGTCTTACTCAAACTCAAATTCATTATTCAAAATAAACTAGTAAAGGAATCTGCATAAAGACAAAGAGATAAGTAGACTTCCTCCTTGGGGAAGTATCTTTTGGAGGGAACAGTATCACCTGTGTGCAGTGTAGTCATTGGACACAGGGCTGGGAAGTCAGAATGAAGCTATGACATAGAGCAGTGATGGCGAACCTGACACGCATGTCAGAGGTGACACGCGAGCTCATTTTTTGTTGTTGATTTTTCTTTGTTAAATGGCATTTAAATATATAAAATAAATATCAAAAATATAAGTCTTTGTTTTACTATGGTTGCAAATATCAAAAAATTTCTATATGAGACACGGCACCAGAGTTAAGTTAGGGTTTTTCAAAATGCTGACACGCCGAGCTCAAAAGGTTCGCCATCACTGACATAGAGGGACACCAAAGATATCAATCCACATGGGACTCAAATGGGTTGTACTGATAACCATCAATCAGTTCTGAAGAGTCTGAAAAAACAAATATATTTGGATGGACAGGGCATTACAGATACACACATATATTATGGGGGTGGACAGAGGTGGATTCATGGCATTCAGGGGCCTCTCAAAGCACTGGTCTCCTACGTCTCCTCCTGCCGGCGGCTGAGAGCTGGAGTCCTGAGTTGGAGCTCCAGAAGCAAAAGCAGCATTCCCCACCTCTTCTGTTTACCAACCTACGCATCCTGCTACAGGAAATGCTGTAATGCAGCAGAGACGTGGCTTCTGTGAGCCGTGGGCAGAGGGCTCCCTGTAGCCTTCTAAGGAGATTTCTCTAGCTTCTTTTCCTGTAAATGTTGGGTGGGACTTCATGCTTCCAGAGCCCATCCCGATAAGCTGTCAGGGCTGGGACTCTGCTGATTTAGCAATACATACCTAGAACCCAAATACAACCCAGCCTCCTCATGGGTAGTGAGGAGAAGATAATTCATACAGGCATTTCTGACTACAAAGCATTGTATAGTATAGTGTAGTATAGTATAGTACAGTACAGTATAGTAATGGCCTGATCCAGGAAGAGGAACATTTAAGGCAGTGGTTCTCAACCTTCTGGCCCTTTAAATACAGTTCCTCATGTTATGACCCAACCATAAAATTATTTTCGTCGCTACTTCATAACTGTAATGTTGCTACTGTTATGAATTGTAATGTAAATATCTGATATGCAGGATGGTCTTAGGCGACCCCTGTGAAAGGGTCGTTTGATTGCCAAAGGAGTCGCGACCCACAGGTTGAGAACCACTGATGTAGGGCATATCACGCTATGTCTGTAATGAGGTCCTCCCAACATTCATTATCCCCTTGTGCGGATGTGTGAAATGAGGCTCAGAGAACTGAGATAACCGCCCAAAGTTGTACAACACAGAAGATCTCTTCAACTCGATTTCATGCTCTGTCCACTTTCCAGCACTGCCTCCAGAGTCCCTTCCCCCCCCTCGCGCCCCCCCTCCCCCATCCACTGGAAGCTTTGCATTTCAACAAGGGAGCCAGGAGGAGGGTGAAGAGGGGGCAGATATTAACAATGACTCCCCAGTCAAGCTCTCCCTGACCAGTGGTTCACCATGCTTCCTTCTCATGGTCCACAGATCCAGGGCTAGCCATAGGCTCAGCCCAACCAGTCGGAGGAGATAAGCAAGAGGCCAGTGTGTACTTTCTCTCTGGCCAGCGTTCACTTTCTCTCTGGCCAGCCTCTGCAGCCTAATCTTCTGTCCTTCTAATGCTGGGATCAGACGCTCCTGTCTCCCCCGCCAGCCTTGCCTCTGAGGACAGCAGCACAGCTGGAAAAACAGATAGGTCTTTCTAACCCTCTCATGCGTGTGCTGTGGGGCCAGGTAGCTCTATAAATATGGTAATGGGCTCTCAAGCATGCTCCGCCTGAAATGAGACTGCGAGGCGGGCGATGGGCTGTTCCCACTGATAACTGCAGTGGCAGCCTTGCTGGAGGGGACTGTGCAGCTGAGCTTCAGGGTCAAATGAACTCTGGGCCCCCTGAGCAGATCCCCCTCCCCCCTCTTCCTATTAATCGCCTGTACCCACCTGTTCCCTGATTGCACTGATGATATTCACCGAGGGAAGGAGGCAAACAGCAGCTCGCGTTTAGCGTTTAGTCTATTACCAGGAGGCCCAGACTTGTGATAAAAAAACACACCAGCAACAACACAGCTACATTGATGTGTACAATGGGGAACCAGCCTGACACTTCCCTGCCGAGAAAAACGACAGCTACAATGAAAGCCGAACGCCTGCTCAGCCTAAACAACCTTGCGTTCAAAGATGTTCTGACTTTACCAGCCTTTCCTTTCCCCAGCTCTGCCTTCACTGAAGAAGGTGGACAGTCACACACGCACACACTCCCACACACACTGCCCCCACCCACCCTCCGCCTAGAATGCCCTGGAAAGACAGCCTATGGAAAATGGTGACTGGGATTCCAGAGTGACTTAAACAAAGCTCTTCACGTTACTCTAGATCAGCGGTTCTCAACCTGTGGGTCGCGACCCTTTTGGGGGTCGAACGACCCTTTCACAGGGGTTGCCTAAGACCATCAGAAAACACATATATAATTACATATTGTTTTTGTGATTAATCACTATGCTTTAATTATGTTCAATTTGTAACAATGAAAATACATCCTGTATATCAGATATTTACATGAAGGTTCATAACAGTAGCAAATTACAGTTATGAAGTAGCAACGAAAATAATTTTAAGGTTGGGGGTCACCACAACATGAGGAACTGTATTAAAGGGTCGCGGCATTAGGAAGGTTGAGAACCACTGCTCTAGATCCTTCTTTTTCTGTCACATGAAAATAACAACGCTTTATTTCAGGTTGTTAGATGATTTTGAAATCTTAGCAGATGCTTCTGCCTCCTCCACTTGCAACCCTGCTCTTTCTTGTTAATATGACCTTTCCCTTTCCAGGCAGTAGCTGGACCACTTGGCTTGCATTGTTTCAACAAAGGCATAGTGATGCAGAAGAGAAAGGCTTTTTGAGTGTCAAAAGTCTAGGACGGCCCCAGCCAGTTTGGCTCAGTGATTAGAGCATGGGGCCTCAGCCCGAAGGGTCTCAGGTTTGATTCTGGTCATGGGCACATACCTTGGTTACAGGCCCGATCCCCGCCCTTGTTGAGGCACGTGCAGGCAGCAACCAATCAATGTGTCTCTCTCGCATTGATGTTTCTCTCTCTGTCTCCCCCTTCCTCCCATTCTCTCTTAAAAAAAAAAAAACAACAGTCTAGGACAGATGGGGGATTACATGGATTACATGCTGGGTTTCTTAGCCATTTTGGGAGGCATGGATCCCTTTGTCATCACCCTGACGCCCATGGACACTGTCTCAGAATAATGTTGCTATGTGCATAAACCACATCGCAAAATAATCTGACCAGGTAAAATCGTGACTCTTACACAAACATAAAATGAGCATGTTTTAAAGTTTTTCTTTAACTCAGTGAATGAAGAAATCAGGAATGAGGTATAAACCTGTTCGAAGGAGGATTTCAAGAGCAGAAACATGTAAAGGCGGTAGAAATGCTGAAATGAATGTGTTAGCATGTGCACCACTTGCCTGTAACCAGGAAGGCCGGAAAGCCGAGAGTCAGGGAGGCAGCAGGACTTAATTGCACCTCTATGGGACACGTCACCTCTGTGGACAAGAGTTATTTCCGTTACTCTCCGTTTCCCCAACGTTCAGAGTTGTAAAATAGCTCAAAGGCAGCGAAAGGGGGAAACTATGGAATCAGATAACCGGAGGGCGTGCTGGAGGTGGTCTCACATTCCACAGGAAACCAGTCGTCACTGTTTGCCATTTTGAAACAATTCTTCCTGACAAAGAAAATAGATGCAAACACAGAGGAAGCCAATTATATGGAAATACACTCATTAAAATAATTTAAAACTATGGGATACAATGCTATATGTGCTTCTGTGTTGACATTGATCAACAATATAGTGATGACTACTCTAATTCTGAAGGAATCATGGGCATCAACAACATTTCAGGATCTCTGCAATGAGCATAAAGCGATATAAAATGATCTATTATTTCTGTATGCGACAAAGTCAAAGGTATTGTTAAAACCAATGTGATTTGTTGGTTACATTCATAGGGAAACTTGGACATTAGAAAAAATAAAGGTACGTTTTTTCCATGGACCTTTAAAAATTTATCAGACGGAATATTAAAAATCTCTGAATGCGATAAGAAGAATTCTTCCTCACTTCTAATGCCGAGATAAAAAATGATGACTCGCATTGGAGGAAGAGCCCCAGTTGTCTGGGGCTTCATCTTGGTCAGGAAACAGACCTAGGTTGCTTGTTTGGTTCCTGGTGGGGTGCATCTGGGAGGCAACTGAGGGATGTTTCTCTTTTTCTCTCTCTTCCTCTCTGTCTCTCTCCTCTCTCCTTTCCTCTCTCTCTCTAAAAAAAAAAAATCAATGCAAACATATCCTCAGGTGAGGATTAAAAAAAGAATATTGGAGGAAGAAGAAAGATGAGAAGTGATATAAATTAAACGTTAGACATTTTTGATGTTATCTGAGGAAGGGGCCCTTGGCTGTACTTCCCCCAGAGGAACCAAGAAATGGGAGAAGCCCAACATAGACTCAGGGACTCTGAAAATAGAGAGTAAGCATGCTCCTATTTCTTGCATCATGCTCCTTATTTCTTGCGTCGAAGCTTAGAAGGTTACAAGACCCAGCGTCCAGACAGACAGGACTGAGACAGTCTCCTAGAGTTACCCGAAGGTCAAAACAGTGTTTCCTGGGAGGTGGCGCCAACGTGGTGTGACGGGATGGCTGACTCAAAGAGATCTGAGGTGGAGAAGATGGGATTCAACAGTTACATAATAAACTCATGCCAGAGGCAGAAAACAAAGGTGGATCTTGACATACTCCACACACAGCATGCCTATACCCTACGTACATCCCCTCAGACCTTGGAATAAGATTGCATCTAATTTATTCCACCTGGAAAAAAATTTTCCCAAATCTAACTCTCTCTCTCCATCCCATGACCAATGTACTAATTCAAACTCCTTACCCTGGGATTCCAAGCCCTTCATCATACGGCCCCACCTGATTTCCTAATCTCATCTCTTCTGGACTCGCTGCCATCACTCCCAGTCATGCTTCTCACGCCACTCTGCTCGCTGACACTCCCGTGGCTTGGTCTGTGCTTTGTTCTCTGGAATGTCTCCCCGACCTCTTACCAAACCTTCAGACTCTTTCCTGGTGCTTTGCTTTGGCCAGCAATGCTCTCTAGTCCCCAGCATCCCCCCGCCCCCCAATGAAATGCTACTTCTCCATCATGACCACACTCCTCCAGTGTAACAAATGACTCTTCTTTGAAGCCTTCCAGAGCCCCTTCTCCCTGGGTATTTGTGATACTGTGACCTAGAACAACACATGTATATTTGGCACAGAGCTCCTAAAACCCTTGGAACTTTCTAAGTGGTAAGAGCAATAAAGATGCTTTTTTGTTGGAGCCCCTAAGAATAGGTGTTGGTTGCCAGTGGAGCCAATCCAGAGACTCGAGGATTGGAACTTTCAGTGCTATCTCCAGATTGCCAGAACCCCTCCAGGCGCTAGGAGAGGTTTCAGAAGGAGCATGGTCCTCCTGAGACCTTGATTTCAAACTTCTAGCCTCCACAACTGTGAGAGGAAAAAATGCCTCTTGTTTCCAGCCACCCAGTTGGTGGGTCCTTTGCTGTGGCAGTCCTAGCAAACCAAGCCGAGGTTCCCAGAAGAAGTGACACTGGAATACATTGTTTTTCCAGACAGAAACAGGAGATTTATTTACCCAACAGAGGTGGACCAGGAGGAACTGTTTCTTTCCTTATTTTTTCTAGTATTACAAGTCTGCATGTTTCCCACAGATATTCTGCTGTCCGACTTCCCCTATAAAATGCAAAGAGCCATAGGCCTCCGTGAGCTGGAGTTCTATGGAGGCTGTTCCTACAATGGGGTCCCCGGTTCTCTGAGACCTGGCCCTCTTCACTCTTTACATTCCCTGCCTGGCATCCAGGGTGGAATAAATGCATGAATAGGGCCTAAGATTTTAGCCAGAATAGAGTTCCGACAAGAAGTTTCTGAGATCTCCCCCAGAGCCCGATCGAATGGCACTGTCTGTCTGTCACCTGTCCTCCAGAGCCCTGGCCACTTGCCTGTGTCAGTAGCAGCGGCGGATGAAACCGCTCCCACTATCTTTAATTAAATCACCGCTCTTCAGACATCCCCTTGGCCTGCAACTTATTACCATACCCTGGATCTCTTACCCTTGCTGCTGAATTCCAATGTGATGGATCACAAGTCCCTTATGAGTTCCCCAATTTGCTCTTTAAGTGGAAACGCTTACATTTTGATTGCCTATATGTTTCTATCATTTTCCATCTAGAAGGATGCCAGGGCCCCTGTACAGAACTCAGTAAAGTAAACCAGTCTAGGCTTCCCTCCTTCACTGAGACACAGCTCAGGCCAAACGCAGTGCATCCAAGAAACCTTCCAGGGCAGTATGGTGTGACTATCCGGGACAGTGTGAATGTCCCCGCATATATGCACCACGGAAACCCAGGCAGGAAGACCTGGATCTGAATTTCAGCTTCACTACTTAGTAGCTGTTTAAGCAAATTACTTGACCTCTCTAAATCTTATTTGTAGATTGGATATAAAAATTAATCTGTGGGGGGAGGTATTAAAGGGTCAAGGGGCTCAAATATATGGTGACATAAGGAGATTTGACTTTGGGCAGTAAACACATACACCATATGCAGTTGATGTATTATAGAATTGTGCACTTGAAACCTAGATAATTTTATTAACCAATGTCACCCCAATAAATTTAATTTAAAAAAATAGTCTGTCACACAGGATTCTCATAATGACTAAGTGAGATAAGCATATACAAAGCGCTTAGCACAATGCCTGGCATGTAATGAGTACACTTTAAATTTAAACTTGGCTGTTGCTATTACTATAATTGTTACTGTTATCAGTTTCATGGCTGTTTTGACTGTTGCTGTTATCATTATAGCAGAATACACCACTACAATGCTACAAATAGAGTCCAAAAATTCAATTGCATAACATGTAGGATCACATTATTGTAAAATTAAAAAAAAAACTAGAGTAAAGCTACCATACGGAAGGGTAGAATTGCCCATCATGCTACATCCGAATTCATGTCATCATGACATGTGCTGTTTATAGGGTTTCTCTGCTGTGCATTTACTTTGCAGAAACACGAGACCGTTTGGCACCAGCTGAAGTCACAAGGCAGATCCAGTATCACAGAAGAGCCTCCCTGGTCATTTGGAGAAGCCCAGAGCTGTGCATGGATCTCTGAGCAACGGCTTGAGTCAGAGCTCATAAAGCAGGACCACACTGGAGGGAGCAGACAGGCATTGTGATAGACAGACTTCATTTGGGATGGCCCCTCGGGCTGATGGAGATAGTAGAGCAAGGACCTCTGAAAAATAACCAACAAGGTGACAGATAACTCTCCTTCTGGGAATTCTCATTAAGTTGGAAAGAAAACAAAGCAGAGTTGCTCTTTTCTCCACATTCTTCTACAGTTACAGCTTTCCACTAGAGGACTGCAACTTCTCTACGCAAAATATGAGGCCATGTGAATACCAGGAAGGGCCTGAAATATACACAGACCAATAGGGATGCAAGGTAGAGTCATCAGTCTTGCATTGCTAT
The DNA here is from genome assembly GCF_000147115.1 of Myotis lucifugus. Classification (NCBI taxonomy): domain Eukaryota; kingdom Metazoa; phylum Chordata; class Mammalia; order Chiroptera; family Vespertilionidae; genus Myotis; species Myotis lucifugus. The sequence goes on from NW_005871135.1 coordinate 2,460,451, forward strand.
GATCCATGTCATCTCCCTAAGGAACAACCTGTGTCATGTCACTCCTCTGATCAACATGCTTCTAGGGTTCCCTGTCACTGAGAGAGCAATGCCGAAGTTCCTAGGATGTCTGCATGCTGCCCAGACATGGAAAAACACATGTGTAGGAAGATGAGACAGCAGCCGACCGACTAGAAATATCTTGTTTCCTATGTTAGTGAAAAACTGACCCCCATCTAACCAGTCACCATGGTCAACAACATGGGCACAATCTATGATTCATCTCTTCTCTTAACACACCTATTCCATCAAATAATCACTCACTCACCAAGCCCTTACCAATGTTAACTCCTAAATAGCTCTTTTGAAAAAAATCTTCATTTTTTTCTACATATGTCCCCCTTTTCCCCTCATTGACCCCTTCTAGCCTGCCCTTGACCCCACCCCAGGCCTTCACCACCCTATTGTCTGTATCCAGGGGTTATGCATATATGCATACAAGTTCTTTGGTTGATCTCTTCCCACCCACCCACCCCTGCCTTCCCTCAGAGATTCGACAGTCTGTTCCTTGCTTCTATGTCTCTGGATCTATTTTGTTCATCAGCTTATTTTGTTCATTAGATTCCACATATGAATGAGATCATGTGATACTTGTCTTTCTCTGACTGGTTTATTTCACTTAGCATAATACCTTCATGCTGTCTCAAAGCGTAAGGGACTGAGAGTGGGATCATGACACCTGGATTGAGAGTCTGCACTCTCAACCAGGGGCCATACCGTTTCCCTAGTGGAGAATGTTGGTTCATAGAGTTGGGCAAGTCAAATGCCCAGAGCGAGGAAGGGCGAGGGGAGGAGAAGGACCAACACTGATCAAGAAGTTTCTATGTACAGTCATTGTGCTAGAAATACTTTTCCTAATTTGATTCCTGGGGAAAAAACAAATCCAAAAACCATTTAAAGCAGGCGTTATTGCCTCCATTTAACTTAAAAAACAAACAAACATGTTTCAGAATAACCTGCCAAAGCCCACCATTCAGGAAGGCATAGAGCTGGGTTTTAAACTCAGGTCAGGGTCCGAGGCCACTGTGATCACTGTCCTGGGTGACCTGCTAACTGAGTGATGAATGAACTTCAGGAGCAGGTCCCAGCGCTGGATTCTCCAAAAGGAAGACCTCCGTGCCCACAAGGGCAGGTTTCAGCTCCAGGTAGGCAGTGAGCATGCTCAGGTTAGGAGTGATTTATTCCACTTCTACATCAAAAGACAAAACTTTTAATTAAAAGAGAGAAAACTGCCAGAGACGGAGCAGGGAGTCCACAGCATCTGACAGTTTCAATTTTCACTCGCAGTGCACTTTCGCGGATTGATATCCTTCTCTTGCCTGCTGAGGAGAGCCACCGGCTTCCATAAATCACCTTCCGAAGTCACAGGCGAGTGCCGTTCTAACCCTGGCTTTGGCCGAAACTTCGGCAACAACTATACCGGCTATGTTTCAATGAGCACTACCTGTTGTGTTAGAATCTATGCAAAATGCTTGAATCTGTAATCTCACTTAACTCCCACAAACCCAAGGAGGTACAGACGATTGGTGTTCCTGATTTAAAGATGACAGAATGGAGTCTTGGCAAGTTCACCTGAATTGCTCAAGATCATAAGGCAAAAATATGTGTTGAGGCTGGAATTTCTCTCTCAAATGTTTGAACCCAACACCCATATCACAGACTAACCATCTTCATTGGCAGAGACATAAGGCTCCATACTTTTCACTTTCCCACCCTTTAAAAAAATTGTTTTTGGATATACAAAGTAATCCTATACATTATGTGCATGAATACATTACCCCTACTTTATAAAGACCCAGAAGAGATGGACTCAGAACCATCTAGCAGCCCATCAAATGACGGCAATATCAGCTAATGTTTATAACGTACTCACTGTGAGCTAGAAATTGTCTAACTACTTTAAATACATTACTCAATTTTCATAATATAACATAATAATGATAGTAAGTCCTATTATTATCCCTATTTAGAGATGATGAAATTGACACAGAAGATTGATGTCACTAAAATCACACAACTATTAAATGGAAGCTCAGAGATAAGACCCATTCCTCCCGCCTCCCTAGTCCAGAGCATTTTTCCACTACACCCACATGTCTGTCCTTTCCTTAAAGAAATGGAATAATGGAGACAGTTAGTAGGCTGAGGGCCTTGAGGACTTGACATTGAAGCGCTGAGATATTGAAAACCTTAACTAAGAAGAGAGCGTGCTTGGGGCAGGACGAAAGTGCAGAATGTAATGAAGCACTCACTTTTAGAGACAGCTCTCGCAGGACCCTGATGACGAGAGGAAGCACCTCCTTAAGTTTGGACTCCCAGGAACCTTGACCCCCCAGGGTGAAGGGTCATCCTGGCTCTGGAGAATATGAGTGTTGGTCTCATGAGAGTCATGGAGGATGCCCTGTGGGGGCTGTGATGGGAGACATCATTAAATATATCAGTTTATCACTCCATAGCACCAAATCAGTTTATCACTCCATAGCACCAAAGGCAAGCACAGTACTATGGGGGAATCTGAGGAGGCACCTTTCCTTTGGACACTCAGCACTTACTAGCTGAGTGTTTCTAACCTCCCGGCACCACCGATATAAAGAGAAAGCCGGTCCTTCCTCCGGAGGTGAAGGTAGAGAAGTCCTCTTCGGAGTCACACACTGACCACCACTCGAGCACTGGAGTGTGGGGTGCGTGCAAGGTGCCCGGATCCCAGCGACATCCCTGAGGGTGGGCAGGGGGAGGGACAGTCTGAACTGGGACCTGCACTATGTTAGTGGACTTTGCAAACATCAGAAACCAGTTCTAGCTAATTCAAGAAGAGAACAAACAACCACCAAAAACAAACAGAAATTGCTGGGAGGATATAGGATTGATCCCTGGTCTTGGGAAGAGGGAAACTATCCCAGGAATGTAGGGAGGAGGAATGAATGAGCAGTCTCATCAGATCAAAACAGTGCCCTAGAGAGAACACAGCTCCAGCCATTTACCCAGCGAGTGCCATTCTGCATAAGAGTCAGATTTTCAGGGAGTGTCTCAGTGTCTCGTAGGTCAGGAGTCCACCCTCTGGCCAAAAGAGAGCACATACAATGGGGCAGAGGCAGCTTCAATAAGGGAAAGCAGGTGCCCTCATTCCCAGGATGAGAATTTGCTGAGCAGGCACAAATGACAGCTGTTCACACACACACACACACAAAAAGCAACTCCATTAGTTTCCCAGGGCTGCTGACACTAAGTGCCACGAACCAGGTGGCTTAAAACAATAGAAGAAATTCATTCTCTCACAGTTCTGGAGGCAAGAAGCTTGAAACCAAGCTGTCAGCAGGGCCATGCTCCCTCCGAAGACTCCAGGAAATAATCCTTCTTTGATTCTCCCAGCCCCGGGTGGTCGCCAGCAATTCTTAGTGTCCGTAACATGTAGCTACATCACTCCAATCATTCTCTGCCTCCATCATCACAGGGCTTTCTTGCCTGTGAGTGTGTCTGCTCTCGTCTCTCTCCTCACGACGACACTGGCCCTTGGCATTAAGGACTCACCCTAGTCCAGGATGACCTCATCTTAACTTGATTATGTCTGCAAAGACCCTATTTCTAATAAGGTCACATTCAAAAACACTGGGGGTTAGGACTTCAAGATATCTTTTTTGAAGGCCACATTCAATCCACAAAAACAATCAAGTGGAGATAGGACTGTTAGAACTTCTGAGGCGTCGAAGGATGCAAAATGCTCAGGAAACGGTGAGGTGTGCATGTGGCCAGAGACGGGTATCATGGGATAACCGGGAGATGAGGAGCTAGAGGGCAGATCCTAAAGCATCTCTGCTGCCCAGCTGAGGGACTATGGACTTCATGCTGTAGATAGCAGGGAGCCCATTTCTTTCATCCGGGGAGTGGCACACTCCATTCTGGGTTTTAAATGACCCTCTGCTGCATGGTGGAGATGGATGAGAGGGAACTCAGCAGAGAAAGGGAGAGAGCAGGCCTGGAAGCCAGGAGAGCAATGATGTAGGCCAGTGATGGCGAACCTATGACACGCGTGTCAGAGGTGACACGCGAACTCATTTTTTTGGTTGATTTTTCTTTGTTAAATGGCATTTAAATATATAAAATAAATATCAAAAATATGTCTTTGTTTTACTATGGTTGCAAATATCAAAAAATTTCTAAATGTGACACAGCACCAGTGTTAAGTTAGGGTTTTTCAAAATGCTGACACGCCGAGCTCAAAAGGTTCACCATCACTGATGGAGGCTGACAGAGGAGTAGGCTCCAGGCAAAGCTCCTTCCATTTGCCCCCACAGTGGCTTCTGAGAGCACCCTTACATGGAGATGACATTCGGGGAGCAGCTCCCATTCCGGCACCCGGAAGCAGAGCTCTCCTGCATGAGGACCTCAAGGACCCGCAGTGAATCCTTCTGCTCCTCTCCTCTGCCTCCCCTCCTTTCACTGTCCTTTACAGCTCTCCACCTGTCCCCATTAGCATGCACCCCTCTTCCGTCTCCTCACTGTTAACTTGATTTTCCAGACTAACCCTCTGTTGTCTGTTCACATTAACTTTAAGGGGTAACATGGTTGTTCTTCCTCTAATCGAATCCCTCTGCCCATCCATCCAGCCTCTTTCTCTCGGTGGCTCCACTCATCACATCTTTTTGAAATGTACTTGGGAAAAATGGATGTCACAAAGCAAGAACAGCATAGAGAAAAGAACCCGGGATGCACACATCTAATCAGCTTTTCTTTGGTTCCTCCAGAGGGGTGTCCGACGGAGCTCAAGTGAAGACTCAGTCTCCAGTGCCCCAAGGCTGCAGAGTAGGTGAGAGTCAAACAGATGCGGAGATGCTGAAAATGACATAGCGACGCTTCCCTCATCAGAGAAAGCGTTCTTTGTTTTACATGGGCAGCACCTGGGGCTTGGAGAGATTCAAAAGTGAGACCCGGGTTACTCTACAAGCACACTGCTCTGCCCAGCTCGGACTGTGTTTCTGGAGACCCTTTGGAGACCTAGATGCATCTGTCTCAGCACGTGAACCAGACCTGCTGAACCTCTTTTGGTGCCTAGAGCACACCCCACTCTCTCTCAGCTCCACCCCTCCCGCCCATTACCCTTAGTCCTTCAGATCTCAGGTTGGAGGGACATCCTCCAGGAAGCCCTCCTGGATCCACCAGGCAGGAGGAGGCCTCTCTGTTCCAGGCAACCCAGGGCTGCCCCTCTCCTAGGCCCTCCTGGAAACGCACTTGGTTTGACCAGTCCTGGCCTTCACTACCTCAACCTGAGAGATATGCTCACGCCAGCCTTGCCAGGGATCTTTGAGCCAAAGTTGGACACAATCACCTTTGGGATTCAGCTTTGCCATCTCTGAAAGGAGTGGCTGGGCGGGAGTATTTTCTGAAGTGTTGAAGATGTCGCATAAGGAGGAAAAGGTTCTAACTCAAGAACACTGGGCTGAAGAAGTAAATCGTGTTTCTGTGTGGCAAACCACTTCCCCAAACCCTGGCCATGTTTCCACGCCCTGCGGAGCTCCAAGAGGGAGCTGTCATAGCTGTTGTTGGTGAGCATTCGTGCTTTTCTCTCACCACTTTATACAGAATTGACACTTTCTGTTGCTTACTATGCATCAGACTCCACTCCTTAAGTGCTTTCTAGGCATCAACTCACGTAATGGCCAGAACAAACGAAATGAATTATTGCTGTAGTTTTGTAGACGAGGACACTAGGACATGGCGAGGCTGCGAAATGTGCCCAAGGTCACCCAGCTGGTCACCCAGGAGAGGCAAACTTCGATCCTTGCAGGTGGGCCCCCTGTTGGTGCTCTTAGCCCCTGGGTTACGCTGAGCTAGTTCACAGAATCAGGGCTCCACAGAGCACGTATGGAGGGGAGTCCTGGGAATCTCTGAAGCTCTGAGATCTCACTCTGGACGTTTTCAGACGCTGTCCGAGGGACTGCACTACCCTTATTATAGGCATCACCCACCCATGGCACCGACCCCTGCACAGCCTGCGGCTCCGCCTCTGGGACTGGGCCCCCTGGGCTACCAAAAGCTGCCAGAACAAAACACGAATCAGGGGTGGAATGGCCACTACAAACCCTCCTCTCCTGGAAGTGTGATTTGGCCAGACCGTGCCCTCTCCACGGCCCAGTCCCTGCCCCCAGGCTGTGGAGGTCCCACATACCTTCCACATAGTCACAGCACCTGGGCGAGGATGCAGGGATGTGCTAGGATGGCTCAGCGAGGAAAAGGAGACACCTGCTCTCAGCCTGTGACAGCAGAAGACAGAGACCACCGCCCCCAGCAGGATGCCAACCACCCGGGAAAATGCCTACTGACAATCCACAGAGGCCTCTGGGAGCCCGGTCCCTGTGCCTGCCCTTCCGTGTCTTCCTCTGCATCCCTGCTCAGCCGCTACTGCTGTGTCACTGGTCCCCAGACAAGGAGTTGAGTGATCTCAAGAAGTAAACGTCTCTCAAGCTGCAAGGATCTTGGGGATTATCTCACTCTGTCCCCTCACGCGCCCACCGGGAGCCTGAGGCACGCAGAGTGGAAAGGGATTAGGCTTCTCTGAGTTGGTAGCAGAGTCAGGAGCACAAGCAGAATTTGCTGACTGCCATCTCAGCGTTCTTCCCAATAGTACCGTTTTTTCTTAGATTGCTAGGGAGGGAATTAAGAACAATTGGTCCAATTGTCTCATGTTATAGATGGGAGAGGAAGGTCGAAAGGGAAGAAAAGACTTGCCCCAAATCATGACACATGGCCTTGCCTTGGGGATCTCCATTCACCCACTTCCCTCCTGAGCCTGCCAGGGCCATGGAAATACAGTCCCTGCTGGACTCATCTTCACACCCAGGAAATGACCGGCACAGAGCAAGTGCTCAATGAGTAATAAGCAAATGGATGGTAGATCTAAGAACAAATGAATAAACACACAGATCAATGAATAAATAGGTGAATGGATTAATAAATATATTCATCCCCCTTAAGGTTTTGGTCCCAATTGGGAAGAAACCCCTGGGGAGGTAACACAAAGTTGTCTTCGCTCATCAGAGTTCAGACCAGTTTTAAATGTTTTCCTAGGCATGTGATTTGATGGACAGCGCTCCAGCAGCCTGCTTCCGCATGGAGAGTTGCTAGGAGGGAGGAAAAGTTTAGATCTGACAGGATGGGAGTGCCACACAGATACTTTTGTCTCCAGGTAATACAGGGGTCTCTGCAGACCCACCATCTCATTAATCCTTAAGACAGCCCAGTGGTATGTATATCATGCCCACTTCACAGATAGGAAGACTGAGGGTCAGTGACATAAAAGAACTAGCCCTTGGCCACTCGGATCCCAGTGCAGAGTCAGGCTTGGAATCCAGTCTCCCTTTCCGCCTTGCTGTGTTGGAAACTGTGCTGAGGGTGTCTCCTGCGCCATTAAACCAAGAACAGCTTGTGCTTTTTCCAGAAAGGAATCTGAAAGCAGCTGGTGTCACGGTGCTGGGACCCTGTGGGCTCGGGAAGGAATAAACTACAGCTCCAAGGACTGAGCTCATTTCTCACTCTGTCTCATTAGGAGTGGCCATCAGCGCCTGCAGCAGGGAGCCAGCCCGGCGTCCACTCACACCTCCTGCTCACAGGTGACAGCCCCACCGGCAGCTCCATCCCACGTCCGATGCCAATTTCTTGGAGATAAATGGCGGGGCTTTTTCTAAGAAACTAAGAGCTGCTGTTTGTTCAACCAATATTTGTTGAGTTCCCTGCTTTGTGTGCCTATGTGTGCTGGGGCTTTGGGGAAGAAGGGAATTCTTATGTGCTAAGCATGGCACTAGATGGCTTATATCTATTATCTTCTTTATTATTAGCATTTGTTGTTATTATTATTATTAAAGGCTACCTTTTATTGAGCATTTATGCTGTTCCAGAATTTTACCAGGCATTTTGCATTTCTTACATAATGAGGATTGCACAGGGTTACATAGTGTCCCCCTCCCCCCCAAAGTTCATGCCCAGCCAGAATCTCAGTGTGTGATCCAATTTGGAAATGAGGTCTTTGTAGATGTAACCAAGTTAAGATGCGGTTATACTGGATTAGGGTGAGGCCAAACCTAATTACAGGTGTGCCTCATAAGGTGAGGGGAACTTTGACCCATACACAGAGAAGAGAAGGCCACATGAAGGCAGAGACACAGAGGGAGGAGGGAAGACAGAGGCGGAGGTTGAAAGAGGCATCTAAAGCCAAAGAACCCACCGATGGTCAGTGACCACCTGCAGCTGGAAGGGAGAGGGCAGGGCTCTCCTCTGAAGCCTTTGAATGTTCGCGGCCCTGCTGACAACCTGATTTTGATTTTGAACTTCTAGCCTCCAGAACGGTGAGAGAATCCATTCTGTCGTCTCAATTTATAACGGGCCCCAGGAAACGAATACAATGATTTAGTTATCCTTTCTTGAGTACTTTCTGTGGACAGCACTAATGAGAATGTCACATGGATTCTCTCAGTTGATCCTCATATTAAATCTGAAAGGTGGTGACTCCAACCCCCGTTTTGTGGGAGAGGAAACAAGGCATTCAGAGAAGTGAGTGGATTTGCCGAAGGCTCGCAGGTGAGCAGGTTTCCTTCATGGAACAGTGAAAACAGTGTTTGCACTGAACAAATTCTCCAACCTGGAGCCAGAGTGCTGCTCTGCCAGCCCTGCCCACTTGCCGCACGGCACTCTCACCTCCGCTCTTCCTGAAGTAACAGAGATTGTAGGTTTTAAGCAAAATCCCAAAGGTCTTGGCATCTCAGCAACGTGACCTTAAACAAACTAATCTCTCTAAACCTCAATGCCCTCATCTACAAAACAGTGGTAACAGTCTCTATCTTCCAGAATTTACTGTCACAATTAATGTGCTAACAGGAAATTTATGGCACACCACAGAAGTTACTATTACTTATATGATTAATTCAACCAAAAATGAATTTGTTCTTACTCATATTGCCTTTTGAGTCCCAATTTTCCCCCTTGACACCTACTATTTTATTTTCTAAGATGCCTTTACCCCTCATCCCTGTATATGTCAACCATACATATGCTCCAAGTTCAAAAGCCTCCTCTTCCAGGGAGCCTTCCTAGATCTCTCAGCTAGATGTGGCCTCTTCCTCCTCTGACAAGGCAGGGCCATGTACAAACCCCTCCCTTAAATGGCACCTGCACTTCCTGTCTCTGTTACTTCATTTTGGATGACAGATGGAGGACTGTCTTTTCTTTGATTTTTAAGTTAAATTTCTTGAAACCCTCAATTTCCCAGCATGCGGGGAGTCCGTACCCGAAATCTAGGGGATGTAGCACAGCCCCCACATCCATGTATCTCTATTTCTTTCTCCTGTCAACTTGGACTTTTCATTTTCTTTCTCAAGGCTTTGTCCCAGATTTGCTCTCCTCCAAACCATGAGTTACCGCACTGCACAGCATTCCTTCCTCATCTTCCTCATTCTCCGGCCACCTCTCCCTGGCGCCTTCCTGCCCATCTTGACACCCAGTCTCTACATGAAGCAGGTTCATCACACATCCCTCAAACAGTTCCGGCCGCATGCCAAGAGGAAACCCGCCAGTCACTGAGAGTTACTTCCCAGCGTATCGCAATGGACTCTGTGCTGAGCACGACTACAAGTGTTTCACATGGTTAACCAGTTCGGTCTTCACCGGAATCGTAAACCTGTTATTGCCCATTTTTACAGCTGGAGGAACTGAATGCCTTGCCCAACATTACACAGCTAATGGGAGGCAAAGCCAGGGTTCGAAGCCAGATTTAACTGCAATGCTGTACTCCTGAAGGGAATAGGTTTCTCCTCTTATTTACTGGTTATCTATGTCTATGTCACTTATCTCTCCCCAAACTTCCTCAGAGGTGGCCATGGTGATGACCCTCTCACAGTGCCCAGAAACGTGCCTGACACTTCTCGGCTGGACCGTCAAGAGCAGTTGAATGATTAAAGCATTTCTCACCTGTGAATCGTGACTGAGCAGGCCTGCTCCATGTAAGGTCTGCGAGAATGCGATGAAATGATGCCAGCGAAGTGTCAATCTGGCATCCAGACACACAGCAAGTGTTAGCTGTGGAAGCTGCGGAAAGCGCAGGCCCGCCCTCAAGGAGCACATCTTTACGAGGTGAGAAGCTATTTGGAAGGAAAAGTTCACTACAAGATACAACTGAAAGCTTCCTTAAAATTAGATGGACATTTGATTACAGTGATGGATGCACGACCCTGCAAATCTACTAAAAATCATTAAGTTGTACACTGAAAAGGAGTGAATTTTATGGAAAGTAAATTCTATCTCAGCAAAACTGTGGAAAGCAATAGAATGGAGAGACTAATGGGAGAAGGTGGCATTGAAGTTGCTATGAACTGGGCCATTTTATCCACAAGAGCCTAAAGGTAAAAGCCTGGATCTTATGAGATATGCAAGGGTCCGTGAGCCCTGGAAAGGTGTGGGGGGGTGGGGGGGGCGGTGTTAGGTTCCAAGTACACACAAATGCAGCCTGTGTAATCAAAATCAATCCTCACCAATGCAGCCTGTCTAAGCATTTAATCAAATGTCTCTAAAATGTAACCCTATATCAACTATGTCAACTACGGTTCCATCTTGACGATTTTAAGGAAACAGATTCAATGAGGAGTAGGAAGGTATTTCACAGAGTTTCCCAAAGAGTGTCCAAGGTCTACAAAAACCTTAAAATGGCCCTAGCTATAAATCCATGAATTTCCTGAGCATAGTGCAGAGATCAGCAAACTTTTCCTGTAAAAATTCAGATTGGAAATATTTCAGGCTTCGTGGGCTATCTGGTCTTTACTGCAACCATCTGACTATCATTCTACCCTGAAAGCAGCCCTAGACAATGTGTCAAGGAAGGGGTATGTCTGTGTTCCGGTAATACTTAAAAAAGATGCGCAGCCGGCCCGCAGGGTGTCGTCTGCTGACCGCTGGTTTGGTGGCGGGAAACTGTGCTGGTGTCAGGACACAGGGCCCAAGTCCTCCTGGTTCCACAACTAACACAGTCCATGAATCTAGCCAAGGTGCTTCTTGGGACTTGCTTTTCTCACCAGGAAGTAAGGGGAGGAGTTTACTTTGAAAGAGTGCATCTCCTTCAGATACTAGGAGACTATAAACCACCAGGTTTCAGAGGCGCAAGAAGGGGCTGGCTACCCCTCTCTTTCTCCTCCACACATGCAGAACAACCAAACTCTCTCTTTTGCTCCCTGTAAATGCATGACCCTGTAAATTTACTCAAGATCATTAAGTTGTACAGTGAAAAGGAGTGAATTTTATGGAAAGTAAATTCTATCTCAGCAAAACTGTGGAAAGCAATAGGAAGGAGAGCAGTTGAATGATTACCATGATACCAAGCCAGATACCAAGCTTCCTCTGCTGTCTCCTCTTGAGCATAACCCATGAGGGCTACCCAGCCACCGTGTCGCAAGGCTTTCCAGCACCAAGAGTCAACACCAACTGATTCACTGTCTGAGATTCTCACAACAAAAACCCTAAGGAGAGAACCCAATTGGCCTACCTCCTCTGGGGTTCACGGGTCCCTGTGGAACACGGAACGTGTTGCCTTCCATTCAAGGGTCCACATGGCTTTAATCCAATCACCGGTTGTCTGGAGTTGGGGGAAGAATGAGGAAAAAGGTTAAGTCCAAAACATCGATGGTTAGGAGATCATCATTCTCTCTGGGTTGTATTTCCCATAGCCAAGCGGCCCTAATGTTGAGCATAAAAATTATGGGCTTCATTGCCCTGGCTGGTTTGGCTCAATGGTTAGAATGTGAGCTTGTAGACTGAAGGGTCTGGGGTTTGATTCCCAGTCAAGGGCATGTATCTCGGTTTGCAGATTCGATCACCAGCCCCAGTCAGGGTGCGTGCAGGAAGCAACTGATCAACGTGTCTCTCTCACATCCATGTTTCTCTCTCTCCTTCTCTCCTCCCTCCTCTCTCCCTTGCACTCTCTCTAAAAATCAATAGAAAAAATATCCTCAGTTGATGATTTAAAAAAAATTTTAATGGGCTTTAGCTGAAGGGCGCTATTGTCCAGTTGTGTTTTCCCTGGGTGACTTTAGCAAGTCACATAAACTCCCTAAGCTTCAGTTTCTTCATCTATAAATGAGGATAATAAATGTTTGTATGCTGAATGGGAGAAATACAGTGGGTACTAACTACATAGCTGCTTCCCTTCTATTATAAGGACAATGCTGTCTCGCCTATCTGTGGTGGGTAGTGCAAT